>NC_053026.1:154293120-154434558 GCF_003073215.2 Triticum urartu | reverse complement strand
GTCATCCTCATAATTGTTTTCGATTGTGAGAAATCTATTCATACCCATCCGAAGCATTTCATGAGGTTTTTTTCCTTTCTCGATCATTCAAAGGCCATAATTTCTGAATATTACTCATTCTCATCTTTTAGCTCTCGTTCCCAAGTCTTACCGGTGCATCGTTCAAGTATTCGTTAATCAGTTCGCGATCTCTTCGTTCTCTTGCATCTTGATTCACTCAAGTATCTTTGTTTTTTTCTAATTATTTCCAGTGATTCATTCTCTTCTCTTCATTCGTTTTCATTGGCACAGTGGTTTGTTTAAGAATTTCACTTCCATTCTTATCATATCAATTCATTTGTTCCTTACAGTCCTACCGGTGGCTCAGGAAGAACTTCCCAAGTTTTGCGCTATATCTCCCCTTAATCTCCTTCAACGAGAATAAGTAGTATGACAAATCCGTTGCTTGTCATCAATTTAAATTGATGAAGGATACGCATAGCATAATTCTTATTCTTGTTTCATCCAAGTGTTTAATTCCTTCTTCCGGAGTTTGTTCAGGATACCAATATCTCGGTTTAAGTTGTTCATCTTTCGTTTCTGGAGTTCCAAGTTTTCTCGGTTATATCTTCACAAATCTCCAACTAAATCATTGCAAGGCTCCTCCAGAGTTCTTTGCAACTTTCCTATCATTCTTTTATAATCGGAGTTCTCACGAAGGCTCAACATGGTGGTTCGTCAAGGGTCCCTTTCTTTCTTCACGTGTTCTTCAAGATTCTTTTTGGACGTGCTCAAACATTCTTCATCTTGCATTTCTAAGTGCAATTCCTTCTACCTTATCCTTTGAGGTGGTGTTATGTCATTCTTGACAATCCCCCTTCGTGTTTCATGATTCACAACTTTTCAAGAGTGACATATTTAAATCCATCATTTACTCTTCGTTCAAGAGATCTTTTCAACCAATCGATCTCTTTGTTGGAGTTATCTTGGGTTATATTTCACCTACAGCCTTCCCTAAGGAATCTTGCTATTGTGGTGCTTATCAATGATCCAAGTTTTCTCCTGTCCTCTCGGCGAAAGAAGTTTTCATATTTTCGCGATCTAAACCAATCCATTGTTTCCTTTAGTGGCCGGTCGTCACCTCATAATTTTGATATGTTTTCCATAAGTCCACGACAAGCTTATTCTTTTCGTTGTTGATTGTTCCAACAACTCCGTTCAAGTCATTCTCCTAAGGATGCTCTTTCAAATTCATTTGAGGGAGAAGTTGCCATTTTCTTCTCCGTCCCTTTAACCCAACAATCTAACTTCTATTATTTTGTTCCAGAGTCATTGTGATGTTGCTCCCTTCGAACCATCATCTCGTTTTGTAAATACCATGTTCTTTTATTGCTTATCCATTTATCCGGAGTGTTGTGTCTATCATTCCTCTTTTAACCGGAGTCTCATCCAATTACTTTCATTTTGCCAAGTTCATGTTCTATGCCTTCCATTTCCAACCAGAGTGTTGTCGTAATTGATCTTTATTATTCCTTCTACATCTCATTTCAACCGGAGTGCTTTCATGTACTTATTGTCCATTGTAACCCATTTCTTATGTATTTCAACCTACAAGGTTCTCGTTGTGTTCCTTGTTCCTTTTTTCTAACAGAGTGTTTTCAACTTCGTTCATCTTTGTTGTATTCTTTATTTCAAGTTGTTCAACCTCTGAAGGTTTGTGGTTTCACTCGTTTGTCAAAGAAGCAACTTAGTTTTACCTCTTCTCTTACGCTTCCGGTTGTCATTCCTAGATCTCGGGGTGAGATCTCTTGTAAGTGGAGGAGTGTTGTGACGACCCGAGACCAACGCTCAAGACGCCTTCCATGTTTTTCGTTGTTGCCGTGTGTTTTATTTGTGCGTTGCATTCATGATCGCATCATGTGCATTGCATTCGCATGTTTTCATAGAACTTGCATCCGTTCATAGTTCTCGCTTCTCCCCGTTGCCTTCGTTGTCCCTTTCGAGACCAACAGTTCTTGTTGTTGTCCGACCGTTTGAGCCTCTTTGCAAAGTGCACAATACCGCCCCCCTCACACGCGCGTCCGAAACTTCCCCGAACCCAACCCGCTCAGTCATCACCGATGGGTCCGGATCATCCCCTAACATCCCTAAAACATCTCCGTTTTCTTATTTGTACTCCCTACCTATTTTCTTCTCGACCGTCCGATTGCGATCGGAGCGACGATATAGCCCCTACCCAAAAATCCACCTGCTTTATATACAGTCAAACCCTAGCCCTAGCTGTCCCATCCCTCTAATCCAGAACTGCGCCGCCACTAGACAACCTCCCTTGTTTTCCTCACGCCAGCTAGCCCCCTCTCACCTTCTTCCTTAGGATCGCTCCCGATCCAAAAAACTCCACCAACCACCACTCCACCGCCCGCTCCTCCCGCGGCTTGAACCCTCCAGCCAAGCACCTCCTCCTCACCTCGTCTCCCTCGCGTAGGTCGACCATCAAGACGTCTCCGCCGGCCACCAGTAGTAGTGATACGTCTCCAATGTATCTATAATTTTTGATTGCTCCATGCTATATTATCTATTGTTTTGGACATTATTGGGCTTTATTATCCACTTTTATATTATTTTTGGGACTAAGCTATTAACCGGAGGCCCAGCCCTGAATTGTTGTTTTTTGCCTGTTTTAAGGTTTCGAAGAAAATGAATATCAAACGAAGTCCAAACGGAATGAAACATTCGGGAACGTGATTTTTAGGAAGATTATGATCCGGGAGACTTGGACCCTACGTCAAGAGAAGAAACAGGAGGCCGCAAGGTAGGGGGCATGCCCACCCCCACCAGGCGTGCCCTCCACCCTCGTGGGCCCCCTGTTGCTCCACCGACGTACTCCTTGCACCTATATATACCTACGTACCCCCAAACGATGAGATACGGAGCCAAAACCCTAATACCACCGCCGTAACTTTCTGTATCCACGAGATCCCATCTTGGGGCCTATTCCGGAGCTCCGCTGGAGGGGGCATCGATCACGGAGGGCTTCTACATCAACACCATAGCCTCTCCGATGAAGTGTGAGTAGTTCACCTCAGACCTACGGGTCCATAGTTAGTAGCTAGATGGCTTCTTCTCTATTTTTGGATCGCAATACAATGTTCTCCCCCTCTCTTGTGGAGATCTATTCGATGTAATCTTCTTTTTGCAGTGTGTTTGTTGAGACCGATGAATTGTGGGTTTATGATCAAGTCTATCTATGAATAATATTTGAATATTCTCTGAATTCTTTTATGTATGATTGGTTATCTTTGCAAGTCTCTTCGAATTATTAGTTTGGTTTCGTCTACTAGATTGATCTTTCTTGCAATGGGAGAGAGTGCTTAGCTTTGGGTTCAATCTTGTGGTGTCCTTTTCTGCTGACAGTAAGGGCAGCAAGGCACGTATTGTATTGTTGCCATCGAGGATAACAAGATGGGGTTTTCTTTATATTGCATCAGCCTAGCCCTCTACATCATGTCATCTTGCTTAAGGCGTTACTCTGTTTTTAACTTAATACTCTAGATGCATGCTGGATAGCAGTCGATGAGTGGAGTAATAGTAGTAGATGCAGGCAGGAGTCGGTCTACTTGTCTCGGACGTGATGCCTATATACATGATCATACCTAGATATTCTCATAACTATGCTCAATTCGGTCAATTGCTCAACAATAATTTGTTCACCCACTGTAGAATACTTATGCTCTCGAGAGAAGCCACTAGTGAAACCTATGGCCCCCCGGGTCTATCTTTATCATACATTGAAGCCACTAGTGAAGCCACTAGTTATTTCCTTTGCTATTTACTTTGCCTTTATTTTACTTTGCATATTTTATCATAAAAATACCAAAAATATTATCTTATCATATCTATCAGATCTCACTCTCGTAAGTGGCCTTATAGGGATTGACAACCCCTTGCGAGGATTTATTTGTTTTGTGCAGGTACGAGGGACTCACGCGTAGCCTCCTACTGGATTGATACCTTGGTTCTCAAAAACTGAGGGAAATACTTACGCTACTTTGCTGCATCATCCCTTCCTCTTCGGGGAAAACCAACACAATGCTCAAGAGGTAGCAAGAAGGATTTCTAGCTCCGTTGCCGGGGAGGTCTACGCAAAAGTCAACATACCAAGTACCCATCACATACCCTTATCTCCCGCATTACATTATTTGCCATTTGCCTTTCGTTTTCCTCTCCCCCACTTCACCCTTGCCGTTTTATTCGCCCTCTCTCTCTATCCTCCCTCTCTATTTGCCTCTTTTTTTCCGCTTGCTTTTTGTTTGCTTGTGTGTTTGTTTGCTTGCTTGTCACGATGGCTCAAGATAATACTAAATTGTGTGACTTCACCAATACCAACAACAATGATTTTATTAGCACTCCGATTGCTCCTCTTACCGATGCTGAATCTTGTGAAATTAATACTGCTTTGCTGAACCTTGTCATGAAAGATCCGTTTTCCGGCCTTCCAAGTGAAGATGCCGCTACCCATCTAAATAGCTTCGTTGATTTGTGTGACATGCAAAACAAGAAAGATGTGGATAATGATATTGTTAAATTGAAGCTATTTCCTTTTTCGCTTAGAGATCGTGCTAAAGCTTGGTTTTCGTCTTTGCCTAAAAGTAGTATTGATTCATGGAATACGTGCAAAGATGCTTTTATCTCTAAGTATTTTCCTCCCGCTAAGATCATCTCTCTTAAAAACGATATTATGAATTTTAAGCAACTTGATCATGAACATGTTGCAGAAGCTTGGGAGAGAATGAAATTAATGATATGTAATTGCCCTACTCATGGTTTAAATTTATGGATGATTGTTCAGAATTTTTATGCCGGATTGAATTTTGCTTCTAGAAATCTTTTAGATTCGGCCGCGGGAGGCACTTTTATGGAAATCATTTTAGGAGAAGCTACTAAACTCCTAGATAATATTATGGTTAATTATTCTCAATGGCATACTGAAAGATCTACTAATAAAAAGGTGCATGCGATAGAAGAAATTAATGTTTTGAGTGGAAAGATGGATGAACTTATGAAATTATTTGCTAATAAGAGTGTTTCTTCCGATCCTAATGATATTCCCTTGTCTACTTTGATTGAGAATAATAATGAATCTATAGATGTGAATTTTCTTGGTAGAAACAATTTTGGTAACAACGCGTATAGAGGAAATTTTAATCCTAGGCCTTATCCTAGTAATTCCTCTAATAATTATGGTAATTCCTACAACAATTCTTATGGAAATTATAATAATATGCCCTATGATTTTGAATCTAATATTAAAGAATTTATTACTTTGCAAAAGAATTTTAATGCTATGATTGAAGAAAAATTGCTTAAGATTGATGATTTGGCTAGGAACGTTGATAGAATTGCTCTTGATGTTGATTCTTTGAAACTTAGATCTATTCCACCTAAGCATGATATCAATGAGTCTCTTAAAGCCATGAGAATTTCCATTGATGAGTGCAAAGAAAGAACCGCTAGGATGCGTGCTAAGAAAGATGCCTTTATAAGAGTGTGTTCTTATAGTTCCTATGAAAATATAGATGAAGATCTAAAAGTTATTGATGTGTCCCGTATTAAATATTTGTTTTACAATATGAATCTTGATAATGATGGGACTGAATATGATCCACCTTTACCTAGAAGGCGTTCCAAGAATTCAGAATTTGTTGATCTTGATGCTAAATTTGATAAAAGTGGGATTGAAGAAATTAAAACCCTAGATGTTGCTAAACCCACTATGATGGATTTCAAGGAATTTAACTATGAAAATTGCTATTTGATTGATTGTATTTCCTTGTTGCAATCTGTGCTAAATTCTCCTCACGCTTATAGTCAAAATAAAGCATTTACTAAACATATCGTTAATGCCTTGATGCAATCTTATGAAAAAAACTTGAATTGGCAGTGTCTATCCCTAGAAAACTTTATGATCAGTGGGAAACAACTACTAAAATTAAAATTAAAGATCATGAATGCTATGCTTTGTGTGATTTGGGTGCTAGTGTTTCCACGATTCCAAAGACTTTGTGTGATTTGTTAGGTTTCCGTGATTTTGATGATTGCTCTCTAAACTTGCACCTTGCGGATTCCACTATTAATAAACCTATGGGAAGAATTAATGATGTTCTTATTGTTGCAAATAGGAATTATGTGCCCGTAGATTTTATTGTTCTTGACATAGATTGCAATCCTTCATGTCCTATTATTCTTGGTAGACCTTTCCTTAGAACGATTGGTGCAATTATTGATATGAAGGAAGGAAATATTAGATTCCAATTTCCATTGAGGAAAGGCATGGAACACTTTCCTAGAAAGAAAATTAAATTACCTTATGAATCTACTATGAGAGCCACGTATGGATTGCCTACCAAAGATGGCAATACCTAGATCTATTCTTGATTGTTATGCCTAGCTAGGGGCGTTAAACGATAGCGCTTGTTGGGAGGCAACCCAATTTTATTTCTATTCCTTGATTTTTGCTCCTGTTTAGTAATAAATAATTTTTCTAGCCTCTGTTTTGTTTGTGTTTTTTGTGTTTAATCAATGTTTGTGCCAAGTAGAACCGTTGGCAAGACTTGGGGAAAGTCTTATTGAACTTGCTATAAAAAATAGAAACTTCAGCGCTCACAAGAACTGCTGTCATTTTTATTTGGAAAGTGCTATTTAGTTAATTATTTTTGCATATGATTAATAGATAAATTCCTCACGTCCAGAAATTTATTTTAGAACTTTTGGGGTTCCAGATCTTGTGCTAGCTACAGATTACTACAGACTATTCTATTTTTGACAGATTCTGTTTTTCGTGTGCTGTTTGCTTATTTTGATGAATCTATGGCTAGTAAAATTGTTTATAAACCGTAGATAAGTTGGAATACAGTAGGTATAACACAAATATAAATAAATAAGGAGTACATTACAGTACCTTGAAGTGGTCTTTTATTTTCTTTCGCTAACGGAGCTCATGAGATTTTCTACTTTAAGTTTTGTGTTGTGAAGTTTTCATGTTTTGGGTAAAGATTTGATGGATTATGGAACAAGGAGTGGAAAGAGCCTAAGATCGGGGATTCCCATGGAACCTCCAAGATAATCTAAGGACACCTAAAATCCAAAGCTTGGGGATGCCCCGGAAGGCATCCCCTCTTTCGTCTACTTCAATCGGTAACTTTAGTTGGAGCTATATTTTTATTTTCCACATGATATGTGTTTTGCTTGGAGCGTCTTGTATTATTTGAGTCTTTATTTTTTAGTTTACCACAATCATCCATGCTGTACACACCTTTTGAGAGAGCCATATATGATTTGGAATTTGCTAGAATACTCTATGTGCTTCGCTTATATCTTTTGAGTTATATAATATTGCTCTAGTGCTTCACTTATATCTTTTAGAGCACGGTGGTGGATTTGTTTTATAGAAACTATTGATCTCTCATGCTTCACTTAGATTATTTTGAGTCTTAAATAGCATGGTCATTTGCTTAAAATCCTAACATGCTTGGTACACAACATTAATAATAAAACTTTCTTATGAGTGTGTTGGATACTATGATAAGTTTGATACTTGATAATTGTTTTGAGATATGGAGATGGTGATATTAAAGTCATGCTAGTTGAGTAGTTGCGTAATACTTTGCTTTGATAACTTCTAGATTTTTGCAATAAGTATATGAGTTCTTTATGACTAATGTTGAGTCCATGGATTATACGCACTCTTACCCTTCCACCTTTGCTAGCCTCTCTAATACCGCACACCTTTCGCCGGTAACATACACCCACCATATACCTTCCTCAAAACAGCCACCATAGCTACCTATTATGGCATTTCCATAGCCATTCCGAGATAAATTGCCATGCAACTTTCCACCGTTCCATTTATTATGACACACTCCATCATTGTCATATTTCTTAGCATGATCATGTAGTCGATATCGTATTTGTGGCAAAGCCACCGTTCATAATTCTTTCATACATATCACTCATGAGTCATTGCATATCCCGGTACACCGCCGGAGGCATTCATATAGAGTCATATTTTGTTCTAAGTATCGAGTTGTAATTGTTGAGTTGTAAGAAAAATAAAAGTGTGATGATCATCATTATTAGAGAATTGTCCCAGTGAGGAAAGGATGATGGAGACTATGATTCCCCCACAAGTCGGGATGAGACTCTCGACGAAAAATAATAATAAAAAGAGAAAGAAAAGAGGCCATGAAAAAGAGAAAAGGCCCAAATAATTAAAAAAATGAGAGAAAAATAGAGAAGGGACAATGTTACTATCCTTTTACCACACTTGTGCTTCAAAGTAGCACAATGATCTGCATAGTAGAGAGTCTCTCATGTTATCACTTTCATATACTAGTGGGAATCTTTCATTATAGAACTTGGCTTGTATATTCCAATGATGGGCTTCCTCAAAATGCCCTAGGTCTTCATGAGCAAGCAAGTTGGATGCACACCTACTTAGTTTCTTTTTGAGCTTTCATATACTTATAGCTCTAGTGCATCCGTTGCACGGCAATCCCTACTCACTCACATTGATATCTATTGATGGGCATCTCCATAGCCTGTTGATACGCCTAGTTCATGTGAGACTATCTTCTCCACAACCACCACTCTATTCCACCTATAGTGCTATGTCCATTGCTCACGCTCATGTATTGCGTGAAGATTGAAAAGTTTTGAGAATGTCAAAAGTATGAAACAATTGCTTGGCTTGTCATCGGGGTTGTGCATGATTTAAATATTTTTGTGTGGTGAAGATAGAGCATAGCCAGACTATATGATTTTGTAGGGATAACTTTCTTTAGCCATGTTATTTTGAGAAAACATAATTGTTTTGTTAGTATGCTTGAAGTATTATTATTTTTATGTCAATATCAACTTTTGTCTTGAATCTTTCAGATCTGAATATTCATACCACAAGTAAGAAGAATTACATTAAAATTATGCCAAGTAGCACTACGCATCAAAAATTCTGTTTTTATCATTTACCTACTCGAGGACGAGCATGAATTAAGCTTGGGGATGCTTGATACGTCTCCAACGTATCTAAATTTTTTGATTGCTCCATGCTATATTATGTACTGTTTTGGACATTATTGGGCTTTATTATCCACTTTTATATTATTTTTGGGACTAACCTATTAACCGGAGGCCCAGCCCAGAATTGCTGGTTTTTTGCCTGTTTTAGGGTTTCGAAGAAAAGGAATATCAAACGGAGTCCAAACGGAATAAAACCTTCAGGATCATGATTTTTAGGAATATTTTGATCCAGGAGACTTGGACCCTATGTTAAGAGAAGAAATAGGAGGCCACGAGGTAGAGGGCGCGCCCACCCCACCAGGCGCGCCCTCCACCCTCGTGGGCCCCCTGTTGCTCCACTGACGTACTCCTTCCTCTTATATATACCTACGTACCCCCAAACGATCAGATACGGAGCCAAAACCCTAATTCCACCGCCGTAACTTTCTGTATCCACGAGATCCCATCTTGGGGCCTGTTCCAGAGCTCCGCCGGAGGGGCATCGATCACGGAGGGCTTCTACATCAACACCATAGCCTCTCCGATGAAGTGTGAGTAGTTCACCTCAGACCTATGGGTCCATAGTTAGTAAATAGATGGCTTCTTCTCTCTTTTTGGATCTCAATACAATGTTCTCCCCCTCTCTTGTGGAGATCTATACGATGTAATCTTCTTTTTGCGGTGTGTTTGTTGAGACCGATGAATTGTGGGTTTATGATCAAGTCTATCTAGGAATAATATTTGAATCTTCTCTGAATTCTTTTATGTATGACTGGTTATCTTTGCAAGTCTCTTCGAATTATCAGTTTGGTTTGCCTACTAGATTGATCTTTCTTGCAATGGGAGAAGTTCTTAGCTTTGGGTTCAATCTTGCGGTGTCCTTTCCCGCTAACAGTAAGGGCAGCAAGGCACGTATTGTATTGTTGCGATCGAGGATAACAAGATGGGGTTTTCTTTATATTGCGTGAGTCTATCCCTCTACATCATGTTATCTTGCTTAAGGCCTTGCTCTGTTTTTCACTTAATACTCTAGATGCATGCTGGATAGCGGTCGATGAGTGGAGTAATAGTAGTAGATGCAGGCAGGAGTCGGCCTACTTGTCTCGGACGTGATGCATATATACATGATGATACCTAGATATTCTCATAACTATGCTCAATTCTATCAATTGCTCAACAATAATTTGTTCACCCACCGTAGAATACTTATGCTCTCGAGAGAAGCCACTAGTGAAACCTATGGCCCCCGGGTCTATCTTTATCATATTAATCTCCTATTACTTAGTTGTTTCCTTTGCTATTTACTTTGCCTTTATTTTACTTTGCATCTTTTATCATAAAAATACCAAAAATATTATCTTATCATATCTATCAGATCTCACTCTCGTAAGTGGCCTTATAGGGATTGACAACCCCTATTTGCGTTGGTTCCAAGGATTTATTTGTTTTGTGTAGGTACGAGGGACTCACGCGTAGCCTCCTACTGGATTGAAACCTTGGTTCTCAAAAACTGAGGGAAATACTTACGCTACCTTGCTGCATCATCCCTTCCTCTTCGGGGAAAACCAACGCAGTGCTCAAGAGGTAGCAAGCAGCACCGGAGCCAACCTCATGCCTCCTCCCCCCCGGTCATTTTTTTCCTTCCCCTGCTGCCCATGCTCATCTCCCTCCCACTCTCTCTCCCGTTTGATGTGCAACCGCCGTCGTGCCCCGCCACCCCTCCTGCAAGCTATCGTCATTGCTGCTCTACTTCAGGTCGAGCAGAAGAGGGCACTCGCGCCCCTACCATTGCCTGGAGCAGGCCACCAGAACCACCGGCCTCCTCCTGCCTCGCAGTCGTCTGCGTCGCCGCAAGGTCTAGGCCGCCGTTACCCTACTCCTCCACTCCTTTCTTTTCTTCCTCCTGCCTCTGCTCACTCGCCAATCTCCCTCTCTCTTTGGTTCTCTGTAACAGCAGCGCCGCTTGCCACCGTCCGCCGAGCTTCTGCGCCGCCGCTGCTCGGAACGGGATCCCTCCACCTGGATCCGCCGCTTGCCCGATGCCGAAGCGCTCGTCCCCAAGTTCCTCGCCTCGTTGCCCCTTTGCCCTGCTCACCGGAGCTCTGCTCCCACCCGGGAGCGCCCCTATTTAGTGTCAGTAGAACGAGCGCCTGCATCGCTCGGTCCAGCCGCGCATTGACCGCGCCAGCGCCAAGGCCCAATGTGAGGAAGCCCATCTATTATTTTCCCGTGTGAACTATTGGGTCAGCTAGATACGACCCGATGTGTTTTTTTCCTGCTGCAAATTTGTTCAATTATCCAGAGAAAACCTATTTTACAGATTAGTCCCTCTAGTTCATGCATTTAATAACTAACAAACCATGCATCGGATTAAAACAACTTATATATGTGAAATTCTTAGAATTTCATCTAGTTTCATAATATCCAACTTTCATCCATGTTAAAAATGTTTAACTTGTTTACATAAATTTGCTAAGTGCCATGCTAAAATGATTTCTTTAATAACTAATTAACCGTAGCTACGAATTAAATAAACTTCATATGTAAATGGGTAGAAAAATGCATAGTTTAACCCGGTGGCTTTACTTTGCATGTTTAACAACTTTAAAATATGGTTTAGGGCAGAACAGTACCAAATTCAAAATATGGACATGAGGATTTTACGGAATTGTTGCTTGTTGTTCCGGCCTCCTTTAAACTTGCCTAAATAGTTAGTTCACTCATGTTTCACCAGTTGCCATGTTAACCAACATTTAATCTTGTCTTGTTCATAAACAAGAGCGAACTAAATAATTGAACGTGGTGCTTCGTCAATATGCAACTCGTTGCATATTGAGCTCCACTTAATTTGTAGTGTTGTTTGTTGCACTTTGCCATGCCATGAATCATTAAACCGGACATGCATCATACTTGGTTGTGCATCATGCCATGTTAATGCTTGGTTGTTTACCATGATGTTTCCTTCTTTCCGATTGCGCTTCTCCTTGATAGTTCTAGTTGCGTTGCGATCGTGAGGATCCATTCGACTAAATTAGTTCGTGTACTTCATGGACTCGTTCTACTTCCTATCGGGATTTCAGGCAAGATGACCGTTACTCTTGATACCACTACTATCTTTGCTTTGCTAGTTGCCTCGATGTTATCGCTATGTCCACACCTATCACTTGTTTATCAAGCCTCCCAAATTGCCGTGATAAGCCTCTAACCTTTTTACCCTTCCAAACAAACCGTTGTTTGGCTATGTTACCGCTTTGCTCAGCCCCTCTTATAGCGTTGATAGTTGCAGGTGCAGTTGCAGGTTGTTCCATGTTGGGACATGGATATCATGGATATCATGGGATATCACAATATATCTTATTTAATTAATGCATCTATATACTTGGTAAAGGGTGGAAGGCTCGGCCTTTTGCCTGGTGTTTTGTTCCACTCTTGCCGCCTTAGTTTCTGTCATACCGGTGTTATGTTCCTTGATTTTGCGTCCCTTACACGATGAGGATTTATGGGCCCCTCTTGAAAGTTCGCTTTGAATAAAACTCTTCCAGCAAGGCCCAACATTTGTTTTACCATTTGCCCGCGGCTCCACCAGCTGTTCACATGCTTGGCAGCGCGGCGGCATCACGAGGAGGGACTGCAGACGACGTGAGCGGGCGAGCCTTCGGCTTCATGGTACAGGGATGGCAGCCACACAATGATGATGGGCGAGAAATGGTTGGCCGGAGCAGGCAGGTGCCGGTATGCGCAATGGAGGCAACTTATTGATGAGTGCGTGTATGGGAGCTTAGTTTAGTTTTATATAGGGTTGGTCAAACTTAAAAGAAAACTGTACTAGTACACATAAACATTAAACTGAGGCAACGCTTATATTAGTTACCACAGCCACGATACAGAATCTTGTGCAAGCGGGTGAACCGCGACGGCGCGGTCGATCGGACAGTGCGTCACCATGTCGCGCTCGAAGGACATCCACCAAACCTTTTTGTGTGTGTGAAAACAATCCCCGAATATTACTCAACTTTTTTTCCTAGAAAAGTTCTTGACACTACAATATTTGCATATATTTGAATTTAGCTCTAGTTCATGTTTATTTGGATTTGGACGTTTTAGGTGCGCCCTAGTTTTTTTAATACTGATTTTGTGTGTGTGAATGAGAGAGAACGTGTGTATGTGTCCACATGTGTGTTGTGGCGGAAGGGAAATGTGGAGATGGTGTGTGTGTGATAGAGACATAGAGAGGTATGAATGTGCAAATGATCATGCATGAGTGAGACATAGACAGATGCCGATACATTGTGTATACATGAGAGATTGGTATTCCATTTGTACTTGTGTGTGAGAGAGAAAGAGAGAGAGAGGGACGAGCATCCGTAACACAACAACCATCTCTCTCAATTTGTCAACACATGCATCAAAGCACACATTTTGACACCCTCACCCGGCCCCTGCCTACCTCAAGGCCCGCACATCGCTTTCTATCTCGCACGCACAATCTCTTCGTGAAAACTCTATTTAGCATGTAGCTTTCCATCACGTAGACACAAATTTCTCTCCATAGGAGTGATTTCTCTCAATATCTGACACACACACACTACAAAAAAAAGAAACATCTGTGACATTTTGGGCCGAAATAATTTTTTTTCCTGTCATACTTATGACACTTCTATGACGATAATTGTGACAAAACCCGGTATCATCATAGATGTGGTGGGGTCCTACTTCCATGACAAAAAATCATGACAGAAAATGGGCTTTTCGTCCTGGGCGGGCCAGAGACGCAGCTGCATGACATTCTTTGGGCAGTCCATGACGGAAAAAATCGTGGTAGAAGCGAGGGCGAGGAAAATATCGGGGAGTTCCCAGTTACGGTGGGTGGTCGGGGCCGAGCGATGCGCGTTTCCCTCATACGTACACGCGTGTGTGCGAGGCGTTGCGCTCTAACTGAACTTGAGTGAGGCGTTCGCATAACTGAACCCGAGCGATTGCACTGCAGGTTACGCGTTACTGAACCCGAGCGATCGATCGATCCCTTGCTGTTAACTGAACCCGAGTGATTCCTTCGCTACTGCTGCTAACTAAAGTCGATCGAACAGTGTTGCCTCCTTCCCTTGATGAACAGTGAGCGTTGTTGGGGTGGTGGATGAACAGTTCCCGGTGGGGGCTTGGATGAACAGTACCCCTACCGATTGAGCCGGTGGATGAACAGGACCCCGTGGAGGGTTGGATGAATAGTTCCCCATGGAGGGCTGGTTGAAAAGTAGCTAGTGGAGGGCTAGATAAACAGTAGCCCGTGGAGGGGTCGTTGAACAGAACCCCGTGGAGAGGGCTAGTTGAACAGTAGCTGGTCGAGGAGCGCGCGGTGGAGGCTGGATGAACAGGAGCCCGTGGATGAACATTCGCAGGTGAAGGCTGGAGGAGGTCGACGGTGGATGAATAGTAGCCCATGGAGGCTAGAGATGGTCGACGGTGGAGATCAACATTATCCCGTGGAGTCCTGTTTTGCGGTACGCCATACCCCTCCCGATGAACAGGACCCCCGTTTCGACCGTAGTGCTCCAACACATGTCTGTTTCCTCAGTTTTGCGGTACGCCACACCCCTCTCGATGAACAGGACCCCTTTTCCACTGTAGGAGGTCTGTTTCCTCCATTTTGCGGTACACTAGACCCCTCCAGATGAACAGGATCCCGTTTCGACCGTGGCCAGTCGAACACAAGGCGGTTTCCTCCGTCCTGCGGTACGCTAGGCCTTGTTTCCATCGGTTGTTCCGTCCAAGCCGGTTGGCTCCCGATAAACACGACAACGCATTCCGTTCCGACCCAGCCGGTTGCCTCTCCATGATCACAACGACGGCACAGCTTCTCCGTTACGACCCAGCCATGTACACGAACCCTATCCGCATGTATGCGCGAGTAGGCGTTCGAGACCCACCCATATGTACGTATGTGGCCGTATTTTCTTTCTTGGACCCTGGTCGCTGTATGTACATATACATGGTATGTGCGCGCCTCTACACGACACATGCGTGCCTCTACATTGACCAGTATTTACACACACGTTCGCGACCAGAATGACAACGCTACGTACGCTTTGACCAGGTGGGACCCGACTGTCAGGCACTTCCTTGCGTGCGAAGATGTAGCTGGTGGGTCCCAACAGTCAGGGGGGAATGTTTTTTTCACAAAATAAAGTGGCCCGTATGGTGGGTCCCTACTGTCAGGTGGAGGAGTCATTATTTTCTGTGTAATAAGGAGGCACTTCCTTGCTGCGGTCGTGGACCAAGCTGTCAGCCTCTCCACGTACAACAGTATTTCGATGGAAGTCGTTCCTTGACCATGCTGACCATGCGGCGCCGAGAGCACCAGGGCAGTGGATGACGGTGAGTCCTAGGAAGGGGACGAAGTGGACCGGGGAAGACGCGACAATGGTTGCCCACGCGGAAAGGAGTACGAGGTTTCACTGGTTCGGCTACGGTGTGTCACTACCGTCGCCACAGAATAACAGGGGGTGTTGGTGAGTAGAGGGATTTCCAGGTCAGCGGTGGGAGCAGTAGGGGTGGTGAGGCCTCCACGGCATCACAGCCGGCCACAGGAGGCAGGAGCATGTGACACGACCGGCGCTGGTTTGGGCGGCTGGAGCAAGAAGACCAGAGGTTGAAGAAGCACTAGGGCCGTTGGATGGACATCTTACGGTCACTGGAGCTAGAATCGTTCATATTGACTAAGTTGATAAAGCCCTCTGTCCCCGTCAACTTAGTAGGCCCACAAGTCAGCCTCCCACTATGGTGGGTCCCAGCTAGCAGGGGGTATTCATTTTTTGTGCGTAACAAGGAGGCACTTCATTGCGTCCGAAGATATAACTGGTGGGTCTGACCTGTCAGCGGGGGGAACATTTTTTTCACAAAATACGGAGGCCCTTCCAGTGGGTCCAAGCTGTCAGGTGGAGGAATCATTATTTTGCGCATACTAAGGAGGCATTTCCTTGCGTGCAGCCATTGACCCAGCTATCAGCCTCTCCACGCACAGTCTACTTCCGATGGATGTCGTTCGTTGAGCACATTGACCACTCCACGCCGAGCGCATCCAAGGTAGTGGACAACGGCGAGGCCTCGGACAGCAACGAGCCACAGATGGGAAGACGTGGGAGTAGAGTCACAGACGGAGAGGTGTACAAGGTTACCTAGTTCTGGTGCGGTTTAGTTCGGCAATCGGTGGAGAAGAACAGGAGGTGTTGAGGGGTGGAGGGATGGCCTGGCCAACGGTGGGGTAGCGCTTCATAGCGAAGCGTGCTAAGCAGAGCTGCTAGCAACAGGAGGCGGGAGCAGGTAGTCCCAAGGACGCTGGAGGAAGAAGACATAAGATTGAAGATGGATGCTGGTCGTTGGATGTAAATCCAACGGCTAACAATGTCAGAATCATTCGTTGACTAAGTTGACAACGACTTGCATTGGCTTCAACCTATTGGCCCACATTTCAGCCTCCAAAAATGCGGCACATATTCAACCCATTTTACAGAATTTACAGTCAATTTGATCTTTTTTTAGAATTACAGTCCATTTGATGAGCTGGGTGAACAAATAATGTAGCATCCATGCGGCCCATTTATTTTTTTCCTAAAAAATTACAGGCCATTTGCACTTTCTCGAAATACATGATTTTGCTGGGCTGATTCTAATTATAATGTTGGGTTGGGTGCAGCAATGTTATCAAAAAATAAACAGGGGCTGAGCATTTTGTTATAAATATATTTAGATAATAAGTGATTTATTATTACATTGGTCCTTAAATTTACCAAGCTTTTGTACACAATCACCAGGATTTGCGTTGCCAAAAAAATCTAGGATTTTATTGTTAAGAAATTAGTTTTATAAGTTAATAAGATGTGGGATATTGTTTTCTTACATATGTAAGTATCTGTTAAATATATGATCACCATAACAATAATATATAATAACATATAAAATAATTTAAATATATATAATATAGTTAGAAGGGAAACATAAGTTGGACTAGGCGTTCCTATTCTTATATAGAAAAATAGAACAGAGCTTTGTGTTTTCTTCAAAAAAATACATAAATTGGGCTGCCGATGTTTCAGGAAAAATGAACCTCGGGTGGGAGGTCCATAGGTTGGTCGATACATGAAGGCCCTCAAAAAATACAAACCGGCATGTCGTGGGCTACACATGTTAAAAAAGAAAGCCTAGATGGTGTAGCCCAAAACCCAGCTGATAATTGCTGCCCCAGTGATAATAAATGATACCTGCCAGCTCCCCGGCTTCGTTGTGAATTTATCTCCTATAGTAACTACGTTGAAGCACCTAAAAATGTAACTATGTTGAGAAACCCGTGGGCCCCAACATCAGTATAGCACTAGGAGGAAGTATTTTTTTCGATGAGGCACTTGCTTGCGTACGGCCATAGACCTAGTGGGTCCCGACTGTCTGCCTCTCCACATACACTCCTCTCTAGATTCCTCTTGATGGGGCAGACAGCGGCGCCGCGGCGAGCGCACAAAGGTGTAGGAGGAGATCGGACTACCTAAGGTAGTGCCTTATTTGTAACAAAAGTACTGAACTAGCCCAGTGGCCAAGTGACACTACCCGACTGCTGTTCCTCCCGGGTTCGATTCCACCTGATGTAGGGAAAAAGCTCCAATTTTTTTGCCTCTACCATTATTGACATGTGGGTCCCCATTATCATCTACTCACACCACGTCCAACACTTGCCAAAACTTTGTCCCTCATTTTCTCTATTTTTCGCACACTCGACATTGTGTGGGCATTCTGAAAATAGCATTCCTTTTTGACTGTGCATCATATGAAGATGTGCTATGCAAGATTGTTGATCAGCATGATGTTAACTGGCTGGTAGTTCCATTTTCGACCATGAATAAAACTTCCAACGTGATGTTAACCCTGTTTGAAAAGGTCGTGTTAATATAAATGCTCTGCCTCTGAAAGTTGCAGTTTCTTATCTGAAATTGAAACTTGCAGTTTCTTCTCTGAGAATCACATTGTCTGCACTTTTATACTCCTATAAAACTATATTTTTAGTGCTAAAAATAGATCTCTAGAATTCATAACATACTTCATATGCTCAATACTGCAAATCTGAAATTCAAAAGACATTCATATTTGAAAATACTCTCAAAATACACAAAACAAAACACAATTGACAACCTGCAAATACTGACAACCCTAAGCTCCTCCTGGCAATTCACAACCTGCTCGACCATTGGGCTGGGGGGGGGGGGGCAGTCCCCTCCTATTCCTCGGAGGCAAAGAGCCGCCCCGTGAGACGATGTGAACGGCGAGGGAGAGGATGGCGGGGAAGCGTCGTCGGGCCAACTGCTTTTCTCCTCTTGCAGTTGGTTTCGGTCGACGAAGACTCCACCGGCTCGCTCTGGCACGACACCCTCACAAACGGCACCCTGTAGATGCCCGATCCTTCAATCTCCGGTGGATGCTCAATCTGGGATCGATACTCCCACCACCGCTCCCTCATGATTGGATTCAGTGAATCTGTTTGCTCCATGGCCCAGAGGAGCAGCTCTATGTACTCCCACGCGACTCCCTTCAGGAGTATCGCCGCCTTTTCGCTCTGTTGCAGATATTTGGCCATGGATGTTTCCGTCGCCGCTAGTTGGTCCTTGTTGTCAAACCAAGACTGTATCTCCAACATCCTAGCTAGCTTCACAGGGTCGCCGTCTGCGATCCTCGTGTATCGGTTGTACTCCGCCATCAATCTACTTCCCCACAACACCTTCAGTTGCCGGCGGTGGTTTTTGAATGGAAGAGGAGAGGAGCAGCACTGATTTTGGATTAGAACGGGAGAGGAGCGATGCTGGTTTTGGATGGGAACATGAGAGGAGGGGCGATGGTTTTGAAATGAAAGAGGAGCGGTGCTGGATTTAGATTGGAACATGAGAGGAGCGGTGGTGGTTTAATAGGAGAGGAGCGGCGCTGGTCTTGGAAGTATTTTTTTGTTTTGCGTATTTTGGGTCAAAGTTTGACCACGTACTGTATTTGACAAGAAAAATGTGAATGCATGTCACCAAAAATTGAATCGTTTGGTTCGTATATGAATGTAATTCCAAATTATATTATTTTTGCAATGTATAACATATATTTTATTTGTGAAAATCATGCTCAATTATGACCCAGAATAAAAGGGAGACTAGTTAATGTGGGGTCGTTTTCTTAATTGAAGGGTAAACTGATTTTGATTTTGATCCAGTCACAGCGCGCCGGCCCTCTCGTCCAACCCTAAATCACTGCCGCACGCTCCTCTCCCTCTTCTCCATTGCAAAACCACCTCCTCTCCTCTCCATCATCTCCATTCCAAAACTACCACCTCACCTCTCCCTCTTCTCCATTGCAAAACCACCTCCTCTCTCCTCGGACGAGGATCCCCTGACGTAGCCCATCCTGCCATTGAGACAGTGACACATGGGTCCCACCAAGCGCGGCGCCCACCAGTTGGTGACCGAAAGGCTGGGAAACATCTCCTCTCCATCATCTCCATTACAAAACCACCGTCTTGCCTCTCCCTCTTCTCCATTGCAAAACGACCCCCTCTCCTCTCCATCATCTCCATTCCAAAGAAAACTGTATCGCCTCTCCCTCTTCTCTATTGCAAGACCACTGTTTCTCCTCCCATCTTACAAAGCTAGCACCGGACCACTCAGAAGGACATCTATGGAGAGGATGAAACAGTGAATCAGGCAGATCACTGGCGGTGACTAGGAAAAGTTAGCCAGGTTGAAGGAGATCCTTACCTGGTTTTACAATGAGTGGGCGATTTCGAGGACGGTGAGGGCCATGTGGCAATGTATGCGAAAGAGCGAGACAACAGTGATGAGGGCGGCGATGTACTCATCGATGGCAGTCACGCCGCAGTCCTTCGAGTTCATCGAGTATCTCCTCTGGGCGAAGGAGCAGACAGATTTGCTCGAGGCGAAAGCCAGGCGGAGATGGTGGGCGTACAGGTCGAAGGTCAAGCACCTAGAGGATAATGAATCGATCGAGTACGGTGTGCCATTTGTGAGGGTGCAGAGCCAGCCGGAGCCACATGAGTATACGTTCTACCACGGCAAGAGGAGGCCGGATGGCGCAACGTTGCTTCCCCGCCATTCCTCACGGTTCCCTCGACGCTCGCCTCATTTCAACGGCGTCCGTAGGGTTTAAGGTAACCTTCACACTAACCTAATCTCCCTTCTGCTCATGCTTACAATCAGTGTGACACCTAATAAAAATCATGCTTACAATCAGTCTCCGAGTACTACGCCAATCACCCTAAAATAGCTCGGGACCTTTGGGTCAAAGTTGTGACACCGTGTACAAATAAAGAAAAATAGGTTGGTGCTTCTATCAGAAAAGAGTACTCCCTAGAAAACTGCCAATATAAGCTACTAGTATTTTTTTGAAATCTAAGCTTCTAGTATTTGGTTAAAGGATTTGCTACTGAGAAAGATCCATCCACAGTGAGCGCCACACATCCCACTGGTGGTAGTGGATGCAAATGATGAGATGGAGCAGGGTTGGAGTCGGTAATTTTTACTTGGCATCTCACACTCTGCATATATGTCGGTTCCATCCGTACATTTGTGCAGTTCCACCAAAATGCAGATGAATAACCCTGTTTGCACAGATAATGAAAAAGCGTGATTACATTATAGTGGCACTAGTTGATGAAACATACACTAATAAATAGAGGAAAATATTGTGATAGTATCATAGTATGCCATGCTGCGAGGGCGAGATGGGCCCTGCAACGCCTCATATGGTAGCCTCATACTGGAAATCGACCCAAGTCTCCTCGATACACCTTCTGCCAGTGATGAACATCAGTGTACAGCAGTAGTACATGGAGGGGCCTTGAGACATTCCAATCTCTATTTTTGTGCATATCAACTAAAATTAAGCACCCCAGTTTGCAAAAACGCTTAAACATTAACAATGGGACTAGTTGATGAAACATATACTAACAAAGAGAAGCACTTTCTTTATCTACATTGGAAATGAAATGATAGAGAGGACACTCGCTCTATTTTAACTATACTATTACTTCATTTTATCAATGGCACTACGGTCGAGCAGGTGGCAAACATGGTGTATCGTGCGTCGCAAGGATGGAGGTCGGGGGTTCTTAGACTGGGATGCTGAAGCTGGCTCTATCTCCCCCCTGATATTTCTGTCGTAGCATTTCGATTGTAATCCAAACTTGCTCGAGCTGGTGTTGCTCCCCCTAACCGCCTAGCTTATGTGGAGAACTTGTCTCCTACTAGTACTCAGTACGGTCTAGTAGTAGTTGCATAACTACCCGTTTACACTGAGATGTTGTCGAATAATGGATCTCTATGGTAGGGTTTCTTTAATGAAATCGGAGGAAACCCCCTCTTTCGATATATAAAAAAATCAGTGGCACCAGTGGTGCCAAAACATTGCCTCAAATTAATAGTGCCACTAGATTAAGGCGCAAAATAAGAACATTACTGCTTTATCATGGCAATGCCAAAACAGTGGCACAAGAGCAGACTCAAAATGCAGGATCTTTGGCAAATGGTCAGACCAAAAATCCACATACCTCGTGATGGGAACCATATCTGCAGTCAACGCCATCGTAGAAGGGATGACACCAGTCCCCAACATGGATGATTCAATTCATGGGACCTTTCAGTGCAGTTCACCTAAAATGAAGCAATGTCCCATGAGCTAGCAGCTTCTTCTTCATTTTTTTAAGAAAAGGGCTTCAGCCCCGGTTCCATTTCCATCAGAAAGCGAAACCCATAGAGATTCTTCTTCATTAGTTGCAATAAAGTTGAGCACCATCAAGGTTGGTTGTGAAGCTCCTGGAATGTTCAACTATAATTTGGATATCATTTGTGTAGTTCAACTAAGATCAAGCGTGAAATCTATATCTCTATTTGCACAAAAAAGGTGGAAAGGAGGGTGACAAACAAGTGATGAAACATACATCAAATGAAAAGAAGCATGTTCCTCATTTGAATTGCAATCCTACAAGGACAGTAGCAAATTCTAAAGCAGTAGCATTGCTAGATATTAGTGTGGGCATTTGGATTAACTATGACAATCGTTAAATACAACATTACTTTAATGGTTCCATTGCTTCATTTTACCAGCAACATTACATTAACAGCTGATACAGAGTCGGTATTTGGGCACGGGAGAGTAGGCGGACCAGGAGAGTTGCATTTCTAACGAAAAGAAGCAACTTATCTTAATGGAAATTTAGCAGGACATGCCAAAAAGTGCCATTGATTCATATTACTGGAGGCATTACATTGAAAACAACATTGTTTAACGTGTCCTTACTTTTAACAGTGCAACTGCTACATTTTACTAGTGGCATTACATAAGAGTGGCTCGGGGCAACAAACATCAGAACAAGATATCTGTGTTGGTCCAATTTTTGTTCGGTATAGCCACCTTATACTGTGTGAGGCTAGAAAATCTAGTGCTGGACTTAATTTGTTGACTTGTCCCCCAGTCCCCACTTTCTTTCCTTTTTCAACCAATAGATCGGGTTTATATTGAGTTTGTACTGCGTTTCCCTTTATTTCCCTATTAGACCAAGAGACCAGTTGGATAGCCAGTCTCTGCTACTTTTCGCCCCCATTATTTCCTCTTTTGACCAAGTCCTAGATTCAGGTAACGGATCTTCCCCCACCCCACCCCCTTTCTTCCTTGTTTGAACCAAGTAGTACTAGATTCGAGTGCATGAACTACTTTTACCTCTTAACAGTCAAAATTTAGGTGGCTTTCTAACAGCTGACTAATCCTATCTACGAGGAGGCCTGGGAAATAGTAAAGGAAACAAATGCAGCAACGTTAGGAGCTCGAGAAGTAGAGCAAGGCCGGTTTCGAAGGAAGTTATACCCGAGGGTCGCCTAGATGTCGCTAGGTGGGCGGCGGGAGGCCGGATCTGCCCACACTATGGCAGTGAGGAAGAAGGGGACGGAGGCCCTCCCTAGCCAGCAGTGCTTGGGAGAGAACGGTAAGGCACACTGATCGGGACACATCGACAGTGGGTAAGAGCAGTCGCCCAGGACGACCGCCTGAATGTTGCACCTTCTCACCTTCCCTGGCGGAGAGGATCCGGCTGGATCTATGACCTGCGGTGACCAGAGAGAAAGAGTGTGGCCACCGCTGTCATGTTTAGATCTAGAGAGGAAGATCTGGAGAGGACGAGACAGTGTGAAAAGAGAAACACTAGCAAGAAAGCATGGAGGCTCCTGCCTATATAGTGGAGTACTAGTTTTCTTTTGCCTACCGGAGCCGGCTTGACTTTGTCAATGACTATCGAGAAGTCTCCATGCACGTGCCCCGGAGGCGCAGTTGTCGTCATTTTGATCTGAAGCACCGGATTGAACATATAACATGAAAAATGTCACATGACAAGAAACCATAACCTCACTGCCCAAAGGAGACAACATGAATCCCGATGGACAAACTAGACGAGGATCAAAGATCAAATTAAAGATAAACTCATAGAAAAGGGGTCCGTCGATAGATGTCCTAGTTAACATAGCTGGATTGACCTAGATGGCAGCCGAGTAGTCTTCGTTCATGTGCCCACAATGACCAGCGCCTTGGAGGAACTCAGTTGTCGCTGTTTAACCCTCACAGTGATCTGAAGCACATGACACCTAATATTGTGAGATGGCAAGAAACCTTTTTTCAGATTTCTCATCAGAACTACAGCCCTGTACAACACAGCCTGCATGATATGTAGACGATAGCCAATCCAGGCGTGTCTGCTGGAGTCTGGTGACATGAATGGACGGACTGATCTTCCGTGTCATGCATGGATCGTCTAGGCACCAACGTTTGTACGACACTTCTCTAGTACTCCCTCAGTAAACTAATATAAGAGTGTTTAGATTACTAAAATAGTGATCTAAACACTCTTATATTAGTTTACAGATGGAGTACTATCGCTCATCTCTCTCTTCTATTAACTCACCCGACTTGCGGGGCCTGGTAGTGTGCCTATGGTCGGTTCTCGATTGCGGTCTCACATGTGTGTGCAAACACAATATGACGTGCGTTCCATTCGGAGAGCGGCGTGCCAGACCAACCGATCATTTGGGGTGCCACGCGAACGCGACGGGCGTGCTGTATACTCCGTACATGTGTATCGCCGTTTTCTTGAGGCTTTGCTCCATGGCGCAATCCATGGATATAATATTAGTATACTGTACTATTTAAAAGTCGAGGGCGGGGCTTTTCCCACGCAGTAGGCGGGGTTGGTCGGCCTAGTCGGTTCGACAGAGACGCGAGAAGATGAGGGAGTAGGCTCCTGCAAATGTAGGGCTATGTGATTTGACAGGGAGTTACTGATAGACATGTGGGGCCCCGTGAATTGACTTGCCATTTTATCATTTTAACTATGGCGCAACAACCGGCGTGAGTTTCCCGATTCCTGACCACCTCCATGGTATACAGGTGCCTCTCCCAATGCTCCACCATGTAGAGGCTGGCTCTTGCATGAGAGCCCACTCCTCCACTTTTTCCTTGCCTCTTTCCTCCACATATGCAAAAATGCCATGTAAGCGAGCTTATAGCCCACTGTTGTACTTGCTCGTACTGGTGCTAAGCCTACCACATAGGCATAAAGTCTGATGTGGAAGTTAATTACTCGCTCCGTCTAGGTGTGCAAGTCATCTTACAAAAACAAAATAATCCCAAAACACTTAGGCGCGGTGCATTAACTTCTAGTACATTGTTTCTTGTTTCTTGACAATCAACCAATAAGAGATATGGGGTGTGCATGATTTTAATGACTTGAGACTACCATTTCATTGGAAGAGGTCACTCCTTGGAAAATGCAATAAATACTATGGAGAAAGAGATAGAGAGAAGTAAAAAAATACTCTTATAGCCAACCTTATAGCTAACCTTGTTCTATGAGTGACTAAGTGATGACTATGTATGACATGCCAACATCAGATAGCCTAACACACTGTGTTAAATCTCCAAGGGCACGATCACGCGAGCGAGGTGACGGTCGAGGTAGGCGCGACCATGATACGGGCTGCTGGCAGCCCTTGGATCTGACATCGAACAGACACATGAGAAGTTGCTAAAAATTTGCAGAATAACCCTCCAGGATAGGATATTCACCCATAGGTCTAGAATCACACCATGCAACCATTAGATCTCAAATCCAAGGGCTCTCAGAAGCCCGTGTCATCGGAGAATGGAAAGCTTTGTATCACCTGTAATTTTCTCAGCGCTTGACATGACATCAAAAGCCATTTAATTGGGCGTTGAGTAGACATGACATCTATTTGGGCCCCCATAGTACTGTGCATGAATCCATTTATCCACCAGGCAAGCCAGTACCCTGACATTCACATCCCCACTCAGCATTTTTACAAAAACTGCTGGCAGTTTGCTCCTACTCGTCCCCGAACGTCCATTAACATTACGACAGTTCGCTCCTAGTCGTCTCGTCCTTTCACATTAAGGCAGTTCCACTAATCCTAACCCTCCTCCCAAATCCATGGAGTCCCAAATCTCCATGATCAGCAGTGAGTACAAGGTTAGAACCATCACCGGTGATGAGTTCGACATCATCTACACCCGTTCTTCCACAATGGTGAAAGGATGCCTTACTCGCTTCAGACGCATGTTCAAAAACTCAAAGGATGAGTGGGTCGCTGGGCTAGATGTTGAGTACGACACAGTCATGCAAAGCAAGAAAACTCTAAAGGAGGCAGAGAAGAAGAAGCCCGCCGTGATCCAGGTTTGCGTGCATGACTTATGCTTGGTCTACCACATATGCCGTGCCGACGTTGAGTGCCGGGATTTTAAGAACTTCCTGAAGGACGGCCGAGTCAAATTCATTACTGTAGACTTTAGGAACGACAGGTATGTCCTGGATCGGATAGGCCTTGTTGTAGGCAACCCCTTCGACCTCTAGAAGAAAGGGCTGGTGCCCTCCCGTGATCAGCCTTGAATGCTGACCCTGGCAGGAGCCATGGTTGATCCTTCATACGGTACACTGAAGAAACCTCTGTTCAAGTTTCATCATGCATGGAAGTGGAATGTACTAGATATAGACCACATGCATTACGCTGCAATGGATGGCTACCTTTGTTTCAATAACTACAAGGGTTGGATGAAGAGTAAGAGCCAAGTGTGCGGTTCAAGCAAAGAAGTATCGGCCAAGAGGAAGAGGGACAAGGACGAAGTCGAGAAAGTGGATGAGGAGTCCGAGTAAGGTGGCAGTGTCGTTGCTCATGCTGGTTCTAATGCAGTGTCTACCAGATTAGTTGCTTAGTTTAATTTCAGATGTGCTTAGTTTTATTTGAGGGGTGTGTTGTGCTGAGCCCCCAACAGAACTATGTTAGTATGCTCCATATCGTTACTTTAACTCTTCAGTATGTACATACTAGTATTTCTTACAGTTCATCTTTTAGTTGGTATAGTACTACCACTCGTTTCTTCACATTATATACGTAGAATATATATGGCCAACATCATATAGTAAGCGGTTTACTTGTCAAAGAATTACAGGGTGCTTAGTTTTATTTTGAGGGGTGTCCTGTGCTGGACACCATTATTGTGACTCAAATCTCTTTGGCCATGTTATAATGACATAAACACCGATGGACCAACATGCCAGCTCTCCCTCTATCTCACTATAGTAAAATAAAGTGTGGGGCCTACTTGATCCCAACAACGTTCTTATTTTCCTGTAAAATTATTCGCTTGGTTAGTCCTGACAAGCAGGGCCACACTTATTTTTGTCATATAACATGGTCATCAGGTTTGACGTGAAAATAACAATGTATAATGGCATTTCTGAGCAAACATCTAACTTAACGATGGCATTTTCGAGATATCTAATTGCATTTTTGAGTAGGCATCTCGCAGATCGATGGCATTTTTTAGTAGTTGTAACTTCTAATGGCAAAAATTAGTAGTGATACACAACTAGTGGCATAAATAATAAGGACCCAAGAATCAAATAGGTATGCTAATTTCTTTAATATAATTTAGCACCCCATTTAAGAACGTACTAGCTTTTTTAATAGTACTATATGCATAATTTGGCGACGAGCGCTCTCTATATATACCACATTTTTTTTAATTTCATCTTGTTAGTTTTGCTCCATGGCGCAATCCGTCGATACTACTACTGTACAAAAGTATACACTTTTTAAAAGGCTAGAGGGAGGGCAGTCTAACTTGGTCGGTTTTAAGAGAGGCGAGGGCCTTTGTGATTTGACGCCTCATTACTATTGGAAGGCGGGGCCTTGTGATTTGACTGCTCGTATAAATGTGACAACGACCTGAGGAGGAGAAAAGAACCATGCGATATACTCAAGTTTTCCACTGGAGTAGTACGACGGAGGAGCATGAAACACGACAGCCCAGTGCCATATGGTGATAAAAATGATCTAATTTCCTAGTCATCTCTTTGTTAGCATTGTTCTATTCATGCCTCGCAGAGAACGTGACACGTGCGGCGAAACACCCGAAGCAAAAGAAGGAACACAGGAGCAAAAGAAGAAGGAAGATTGTCACCCCCAAAAAAGAAGGAAGACGCACACACAAGTCTGGGGCTCTGCTCTCTACTACATGAAGGGTTGCTGGCCGCGGAGTCATACCTGCTTCTTCATCGCCTCCACGACCTCCATCTCCTTGCGTGTCTCCTCCGCCATCTTCTTTATTCTGTCCATGACGCGGGATTTCTCAACGCGAGACTTCATCATCCATTCCACGGTCGCATTACATACCTTGACAGCATCCGGGTGCTCGATGCGGAGCTTCGCCAACTCCTCCTTCTGCTCCATGATGAGCGCCTGCATCATCTTCACCGAGGAACTACTATTCTCATGTAGCTTTTTCCAGCCGGCGTTCTCCTCCTTCAGCAGGTCGAGCTCGTGGCAGAGCTTCGCCTTTTCCTCCTGAAGTTGTAGGATTTCGTCGGTCGCCTTCTTCTCCGAGGCAATGCTCTTCTTTAGTAGCATCACCAAGCCGGTGGTCAACTCCCCCTGCTCATTGAGCTCAGCGGGCATGTCGTCGAGGATCTCCTTCAGCAGCTCCACCAAACCGTGGATGAACTCCTGCTTATTGAGGTGCTTATTGAGATGATCCGACATGGCGTCGAGGGATAACGACTCCAGCACCGCCAGCTCGGCATGTCTGCCTCCGCGCCTAAGGCGCTCCTGGGAGCCATAGCGTGCCCATTAGAGATCTTTCAAGGTCTCTGCGTGGCGGCGAGCCCTCTTTTTTTTCGCAGCCTTGGTTGCCGCTCCCTTGTTACGAGTAGTTCTTGACCTAGAGCTATGCACATCGGCCATGGCAAGGACGGACGAACAAGGACTTATGAGGAGGAAGGTAGAGTAATTTTCGGTTAGATAGTTCCCCTTTTTATAACTTAAGTACTACTAGCTAGTACTAAAACCTGCATAGTGGGAACACGTTCTAGTTTGGTATGTATTAGTAGGTGTGAGCAGGCTTGCACTTAATTGTGGCACTAGTACTGTGGAATGTGATGGGAACAAGGTAAAGATTAATTGATGGTTTTGGTTTCGAGGCCCGAAATGGCTCCCGATGAGTTTAGTGGAACATAAATTTCAAGTACTACCTCCATCTCAATTTACAAGGCTTGCACGTGTATCTAGGTCGTCAATGTAACTTATATAAAATAAATTGTTTAACATGAAAAATATATCATTAAACTAAAGAATATTTGAAGTTCGTAATGATATATTTTTCGTAATGTGTGCCTCTTATTAAGTTGGTCAAATTAACGACCTACGTACACGTGCAAGACTTGTAAACTGAGATAGAGGGAGTACTAAAATGCTCAAATGTGGTCGCACAAGTCAGTGATGTAACTCGTCGTACATGTCAGACCAAGCCGATGCGTGTCCCTTTAGTGAGAGACGGGTCCGACCGACAGTCTGTTGGTGCGACCGACCATAAAGTATTACGTGATGGATACTTCTGGTTGTGGCTTCGGTTGATTGTCACGACCAAGCATTCTAAAACTAGTGATAAATCAATTACCATCTTTTTCCAAACGACCAAGTATTTTCACAGGAATACAATACATATAGATGGAGTGATTTTCAAGGTTGCAAACCGACATGGCATTGCAAGTTCACTGCAGCAGCAATCGCTAGGTCACTCCAATGCTGGCGGGGAAGGAGGGAAGCTCACCTCACCTATGGTGCATGCCAAGAGGCACCGCCGCAACTGGCCCCGAAATTTGGCTTCTCCCATTGCGCAGTCATGCGCGTTCTTTCCTCCGCAGTCGACTCCGTGAATATAATCTCTGCCATTAGCCCTAGCTAGAAATCAACGTGACGCTACCAGATGCTGACATCCCTCAGCATCTCTCCCCTGAGATCGACTTGCGCCTCCACCTTGTGCTGCGCCAGGTGCCGCTCCTTGGAACTTCTCTCCAATCGATGCGATGCTTCCTCGATCCGATTTGCCCTTGCTGCCCACCACCTGAAACGCAGCCCTGGCATGTCCTCCGGTGCCACCGATCTATGAATCTAGAGCAATGGATCCCCTCTAAAACACATGTGGGTTTTGCTCAAAGGCGGCAGTGTTGCAGGCTGCAGCGAGAGGGAAGCCCGAAGGTTACTGGGATCTAAGGGATCCTGCATGGCGGGATCCGGTGGGCGAGGCGAGGAGGCGAGCCTAGGCGCTGGGAGAGCCCTACCAGGCTAAGATAAAGATAGTACTACTCCACTCCGTCCATATTTAAATACAAAGGCCAGTGAGAGAGTCCTGGATTAGGGGGTGTCCGGATGGCCGGACTATACCTTCAGCCGGACTCCTGGACTATGAAGATACTAGATTGAAGACTTCGTCCCGTGCCCGGAAGGGACTTTCCCTGGCGTGGAAGGCAAGCTTGGCGATACGGATATGTAGATCTCCTACCATTGTAACCGACTTTGTGTAACCCTAACCCTATCCACTGTCTATATAAACCGGAGGGTTTTAGTCCGTAGGACAACATACAGAACAACAATCATACCATAGGCTAGCTTCTAGGGTTTAGCCTCTCCGATCTCGTGGTAGATCTACTCTTGTACTACCCATATCATCAATATTAATCAAGGAGGAGGTAGGGTTTTACCTCCATCGAGAGGGTCCGAACCTGGGTAAAACTTCATGTTCCTTGCCTCCTGTTACCATCCGGCCTAGACGCACAGTTCGGGACCCCCTACCCGAGATCCGCCGGTTTTGACACTGACATTGGTTCTTTCATTGAGAGTTCCTCTGTGTCGTCTCCATCGGGAAGGATGCCTCGCCCCATCTTTAAAGACAACACCGTTGCTAAGGGAGCTTTGGCTGTCGGCCAAACCCTCCGGCTAGGTGGTTTTCTTATGACCGCCTGTTCGGCTTCTACGCTGACAATGACCTCTCGAGCCATCGAAAACAATCTTCATGTCAGCTCGGAACTTGCCGAGCAGTTAGATCCAATGGAGCTCACCTCCATAAACGAGCTCTTGGATCGCATCTCCGCCCTGGGAGTCGCTACGGATTACGACCAGATTGGGCCTAAACCCGATCTGAGAGAGATTAACACTCCCCAAGTCACCCATCACGTTGCCGTGGTAGAGGGACAATGCGGAGACCCTTCATCTATCTTAAGGACTAGCTACGTCCGGATTCCTGATCCCTCCAAGCCGGATACCCGCAGAGGGGAGGATGTCACTCAAGACCTGAACTTAGAGTCAGGCGACGGGCTGGATTCATTGGACAACATCCAGGAATCCAAATTTTCGAGTTCGGAAACTCCTCGGCCTCTGAGCCTCAGATTGGGTGAGGCTTCGGATTTAATTCCACCCACCCACCCGAACACAAGCGATCTATCCCAAATCAGGCAAGAGCCCGAAGAAACAGTACATCATTACTGGGCCAGATTCCTCCTGGTTAGGAACAGGATAAGGGACTACCACGAGGAAGATGCAATCTCAATCTTCTGCAATAATTGCATGAAAAAGGGAATCCTCAACGCCATAAGTTGCCGTGATATTACACGCTTCGCTGACTTGGCATCCATCGTATGAAAGTACTGTGCGATGGAAAGCGCCTGGAAAACCAAAATAAAATTTTGGGACGATCCGGCCCTGAATACAAACCCAGTCTGAAATAAAAGGGTGCATCATCGCCAGACACCCGGGTCAAACACAAAAAAGCAAAAAACCCTCTACAGGGCATGGAACCGTACTGGAAGGATGGCTCAATGGACCCTATAAAATTCATAGTACAGAGGACGCCACACCAACTCACAACCTTAGAGCATGTTGGATACTCCGGCAGGTGGCCAAAATTGGCGAAGATCTCCTAATTCCGGAGGCCACAGATAGCCACCCCAGAGACACCAATACGATATTAACAGTCTTCGAGACTTTCGCATCAAATAATATGTGAAAAAGGACACTCCGTAGCCTTGCCGAAGTCTACCAAGTAGCAACAATAAACCCATGGAGTGACACGACTATTACCTTTAACGCCAGTGATGAACCTAAATTCCGAATAGCCCGAGCACCAGCCGCATTGGTCCTCAGTCCAATAGTGGATGGCTTTCGTCTTACCAAGGTCCTCATGGATGGTGGCAACGGATTGAACCTCATTTATGAGGAAACCCTTCAAAAAATGGAAATAGACTGGAACCGCATTGAGCGAAGCAGCACAACCTTTAGAGGAATAATCCGCAGTCAGGAAGCGCGCTGTACAGGAAAAATCACACTAGATGTGGTGTTCGGCACGCCCGATAATTACAGATCCGAAGAGGTCATGTTCCATGTGGCTCCGTTCAGCAGCGGTTATCATGCTCTGCTAGGGCGGGAAGCATTTACAATCTTCCAAGCAATACCCCATTACGGGTACATGAAGCTCAAGATGCCCGGGCCTAACAGGATCATCACTCTCGCTAGTGATCCGGACATAGCACTCTGCGCCGAAAACAAGACAGCCGCACTGGCCCTTGAGGCACTATCCAAAGCCCTAGCGGCTGAGGAACTGACTGCGTTGCGCTCCACGGTGAATAGGTACGATGTTGTACTCGACAAAAGATCCAAGTCCACCTCCTTTAAACCGGCGGACGAAATAGTCAAATTCCAGGTCCATCCAGCGGACCCCAATAAAATAGCTTCCATCGGGGCACAGTTAAACCCTGATGTAGATGCCGCACTACGAGAGTTTCTACGAGAGAACTGGGACATTTTCGCCTGGCACCCTTCAGACATGCCAGGAATCCCATGCAGGCTGGCCGAGCACAGCTTAAATATCCTAAAAGGATTCAAACCTGTCAAACAAGCTCTTCGGCGTTTTTTCGAACCAAAGAGACAGGCCATGGGAGAGGAGCTAGCAAAGCTATGGGAGGCCAGATTCATCAGAGATATAAAACATCCGGACTGGCTAGCAAACCTGGTGATGGTACCAAATAAGGACAAATCCTGGCGCCTGTGCGTTGATTTTAAAGACCTTAACAAGGCTTGCCCAAAGGATCCCTTCCCCCTCCCCCCGCATCAATCAAATTATCGACGCTACCGCAGGACACGATTCGTTGTGTTTCCTCGATCCATATTCCGGCTACCATGAAATCAAGATGGCAGAATCAGACCAAGCCGCAACAACATTTATCACACCATACGGCCCATTCTGCTTCAACACAATGCCCTTTGGGCTCAAAAACGCCGGCGCAACATATCAGCGCATGATTCAGACATGTCTGGCAAACCAGATCGGCAAAACAGTGGAGGCATATGTAGATGATGTGGTAGTCAAAACAAGACATGTCGAATCTCTAGTAGACGACTTGAGGCTCACATTTGATAACCTCTGAACATACGACATCAAGCTCAACCCGGAAAAATGCGTTTTCGGCGTTCCAGCCAAAAAGCTCTTGGGCTTCATTGTATCTGGTAGAGGAATTGAAGTAAATCTAGCCAAGATCCGAGCTCTGTCACAATTGGATATCCCAAAAGACCTCAAACAAATACAAAAGTTAACCGGATGCGTGGCGGCTCTAAGCCGCTTTACTTCCCGCTTGGGAGAAAAGGCCCTCCCCCCTACCGCCTCCTTCGGCGCACCGAACACTTCGAATGGACGGATGCAGCCACGGCCGGACTCGACGAAATAAAATCCATATTGGCAACAAACCCAGTCCTGGCCGCGCCAAACATTGGCGAACCAATGCTATTGTACATTGCAGCAACACATCAGGTTGTAAGCGCAGTGCTCGTCGTCGAACGAGAAACGGATGGACACAAATTCTCCCTTCAAAAGCCGGTCTATTATGTGTCCACTGTCCTCACTCCATGCAAATCACGGTACCCACATTATCAAAAGATTGCTTACGCGGTATTCATGGCATCCCAGAAGCTACGACACTACTTTCAAGAGTGTTCAATAACAGTTGCCTCGGAAGTACCACTTAACGATATTATAAACAACCGTGACGCAACGGGCCGGATTGCAAAATGGGCCATTGAGCTCCTCCCGTTCGACATAACTTACAAGCCACGGCGAGCCATCAAGTCGCAAGTTTTGGCCGACTTTGTCGCAGAATGGACGGAGGCCGAACTCCCTAAAGAGTACGGCACATATTAAAATTGGATCATGCATTTCGACGGCTCCAAGATGTTGGCCGGACTAGGGGCTGGCGTCGTTTTGACGTCCCCCATAGGAGACACAGTTCAATACGTACTCCAGATTATGTACACAGACTCCAACAATGCAGCCGAATATGAGGCCCTTTTACGTGGTCTCCGGATGGTAGTATCCATGGGCATTCAATGCCTAGAGGTGCGCGGGGACTCGAACCTCGCAATATCCCAAATAAATGGAGACTTCGATGCCAAGGATCCAAAAATGGCAGCTTACCGCAACACCGTCCTAAAAATGTCAGCTCGGTTCGAAGGGCTTGAATTTCACCATATAGCCCGGGAAAATAATCAGGCGGCAGATGTCCTGGCATGCATCGGCACAAAACGCGATGTAGTCCCCCCACAGCATCATCACTGATAACGGCACGAACTTTACGGCCGACGAGGTAAAACTCTGGTGCAAAAACATGGGCATCAAGCTTGATTATGCTTCCGTCTATCACCCACAAACTAATGGTCAGGTCGAACGTGCAAATGGTCTTATCATGAGCGGCATCAAACCCAGATTAGTGCGGTCCCTCAACGAATCTAACACGCACTGGGTAGAGGAGCTCGACTCCGTACTCTGGGGTGCTGTGGACCACGTAGAATCGCACCATCGGATACACACCATTCTTTATGGTGTACGACGCAGAGGCAGTTCTGCCTTGTGACATAATTCATGACTCACCTCGAGTGCGCATGTATGAAGAAAGAGAAGCCGAACTCGATCGGCAGGACAGTTTGGACGCATTGGAGGAGGAGCGTGACGTGGCAAAAGCCCGTTCCGCATTCTATCAACAGCAGGCTTGAAGATACCAAAGCAGAGAAGTACGGGCCAAAAATTACAACGTTGGCAAATTAGTTCTACGCCTGTCGGACAAGAAAAAGGACAAACTCAAGCCCAAGTGGGAAGGTCCCTTCATAATTGACCAAGTCCTGACTGGTGGAGCGTACCGCCTGCGAGATGCATCGGATAACCGACTCGAGCCGAACCCATGGAACGCAGCCCGTCTCCGAAGATTCTATGCCTAGCGCCGGACTCTGTGTTCGTCTCCTTCCTCTGTCCATTTTTTATATACTATCTGTCTTACATTTCTCTCCTTCTCCCCTTCCTTTCTCTTATAGCCTTTAAAGGCTCATCAAATGACGTGCTATTCACACTCATTAAACCTGGGGGCTTCTTTAACTAGAAGCTTATCTATACGGGCTTCATGCCCAACACATGTGTGACACTTCCGCATGTACCTTTTATTTCACCATTATATGCATCGATATGACTTAAGTTTTGGCCAAGCTGGGTTGCCTGGCTCCTGTGCTTACCCCTACGTTCCCGATTATTCGGCTAGACGGTAAAGGGAGCACCTCTGCGATTGTTACTGCCAGATCAGCCGGATGTGTACCTCAGACTGGATGAAGCCGAAAGCTAGCGTTCTTAAGGGAATATTCGGTCGGTGACCTAAAATATGATCTTTTCACTTATTTATTTATGCGCCCCCAGATGCTTTTTTCTGCGTCTTTTTCACAGAATGGGCATGCACTTTAGGGCATGCCTCCCAGGGAAAGGAACCCCTAAAAGAACTATTCTCCCTGGAAGATGTCTCTTACTAACCATGTAATATAACATAACTAGTCGGGCACTTGTATGTTCACGCACTAATGACCCCTATGCCTGGTCTCCATGCATTCCCCGGTTCTTATATAACCGCATGGGAATTCAGACACACTTTGGACCGTCAGGTCCAGAGGCTGAAGCGAAAAGGTCGGCCATGACAAACGATCTACAATCCGGCTAGAAGGCATTATAAATGTCAATTAAATTACATAGTCATTCTGACTGATTGTATTCCTCTTCAATACCATCCAATAGGCTGTCTAATTTACAGTCCTACTGGGAATACTTTGCAGCCAATTCTTCTTGGCCGTATACTAAGCTTACAGGGATCTCCTTCCCATCGGGCCCCACAGGACCGACCTCGGCCATGTGGTTGCGGTCAGCCTTTGTGTACCGCGTCTTCACCATGGCCCAGGCCTCCCTAGCGCCTTGACGGCAGGCCGATATCTTCCATAATCGGAAGCGCCGCCGTGCTCCCTTTAGCTTGTCCGCAAGCTCTCCAAGACCTTCGGGCATGGAGATGGATGGCCACAGGGCCTGGGCAACGCTCACATCGCCTTCCGAACTCGCCCGAGCACTTGCGAGAGCTCGGGAAGAAGGTCACCCATAGAACCGGGCATCTCCTCTGCAGGACGACCTGTTAGCACACCTACAAACATTACTCTGTTAGTCGACTTCCCCGCTGAACTTTTTTTTCTCAAAAGGTTCGTTCAAGAACTTACTAAATATGCCGCGCCGAAGCCACTGATTCTCCTTAACGGAGTTTGACAGCTGGGCATGAACATCCTTCAGCTCGACGCCCAGCTTGGTGTTGGCATCTTGGAGATCGTTCTTGTCCCGCCTCACCTTTGTCAGCACCTTCTCACCAGCCTTCAGCTGGCGTAGGAGGTGTTGCCTTTCCGGATTCAATCCGGCGCCATCTGCAATTTCATTTGTCAGATTCGCACCCATGCCGTGCTTCGCAAAATACTTATCTTTCGAAGTGTATATTACCAGAGGGGGTCTCCTTGGGCTCCCCTGCCGCGGCTAGTGCGGCCTCAAGTTGGGCTTTGCACTCTTCCAGCTCCTGGGACAGTAGGGAATTCTTTTCTATAAGAACCTGCATAACATATGATCCATAAATAAGTTATTCTAACTGTTTCAAGTCTCGGGGGCTACTGGTATATATATATATATAATTACCAAAATTTTCTTACCCGTATGTCTTTTACATATTGCTCCATGGCTCTGGTTAGACCATTTTGAGCGGCATGGAGGTACGCATCTCCCGACTTGAAGACATCTAATGCCTCTTGGGAGAAACAAGCGTCGCGAAAAATTGTCCGGCGACGCTTGTGGTTCATGGCACTGTCCACCTCAGAGTTGTTGGCAGACAACCTGTCCACATCCTCCGTCGGAGGAGCGTCCGGTGCGCGCCTTGTGTTCACCTCCGCCTCCGGACCAGGCTTTGGAGCCTGGCTGGTGGAGGCGCGATTGGCAGCCTCTCTGAATATAGTCCGGCGAGGTCTCTTTGTCCTGAAGAGAGCACGAGTGTTAATATGCCTTAAAAGGTATAATCCCTGGGATAAGGAGGCGCGCCATACCTTTGCGCTGATGCCTCGGTCCGATTGCACCTCTTTTCTGCCCACGGGGCCCTGCGGCCCCTCGTCGGCTTGTCGCCGCAGGTTCGGCCTCCCGTCTCAGAAACCTCCCCTGCAAAGTTCGGTTGTAATCAGGAAACTGAAAACACGAGAGGGCGGACCTCTATTCGGGGTACTGGGACTTCGATCTTAGTTACCTGGGAGGCCGGGATTCGCCCTGGGTAATCGGCCGTAATGGCCACCAAGGCGTTGTCCTTGCTCAATTGATGGAACACTCCATCAATCAGCTCCACAGATACGTCCAGATCCTCTTGAGAGGCCGGGTCGAGGAACCGTCCTGGGTCCTCGGGTTTTGGAGGAGGGCTGTTTATTTCTTTAACAGCATGGCGCAGTTCCTGCGTTGAAGTCGCTAGACTGAATATTTAACAATGGGGATATAAAATGGATGGGCAAGATGCGACCACTTACCCAGCTTGGAGGATTGTACATAGAAAATCCACCCTTCGGGTCGACGCGGAGAAAATCCTCCTCTTCTCCCTTGTACAAAGCGGACAAGGTCTTTTCTAGAGCCGCAGCCGAATCCGGCCCCTTACGACCATAGCGGGTGGCGTCGTCCTGCCCGTTGAAGTCCCACATGGGGTGGCCTCTATGCTGTAGCGGCTGCACCCCTCGCATGATGCATGCGGCCATGACCCCAATCTTATCCGGCCCATCAGGAAAATAATGTCCTTGTCACTTTCCCTCTAAGGGCTCCGTGGACGCCAACTTAGGCGCTTCTTTAGTGGGGCACTGTCGAATTCAGGGAGGCCGATCCGGACAGGATCCGGCAGAGGGACATCCTCTATGTAAAACCATTCCGAAGGCCAGTCTTCGGACGCCTTCTTTGGGGTTCCGGATAGATATCCGGTCCCGGCGATGCGCCACACTTCGGCTCCGCCCACTTGACATATTGACCCCTTCTTAGAATGGGGCATGAGGCAGAATAGCTCTTTCCACAGCCCGAAATGAGCCTCAACACCCAAGAACAACTCGCAGAGGGCTACGAAGCCCGCGATATACAATACGAAGGTAGGCGTGAGATTGTGTAGCTGGAGGCCATAGAACTCCAGGAGCCCCGGAGAAATGGATGGATTGGAAATCCGAGCCCTCTTATTAAATAAGGGACGAGGCACACCCGCTCTCCTTTGGAGGGATTAGGGGTACTCTCCGCTTGCTCTCCGCCATTATAGATGGCAAGACCGGCTCGAACCGAGACCATATAGGCTGGGGGAGAAATCCCTTGGTCTGGAGCGTCACTAGCTCGCTATGCGGGATGGAGCATCTCTCCCAATATCCCGGCTGAGGGCTGGAAGGGCGAGAGGAGGAGTTGCGACGGCTGGCCATGGTGGTATGGACCTTTGTCGGATGCGCTCTGATGAACACTCGCGAAGTGGAGAAGGTGTGGTTTGGATCTAAATCCTCGTCCCCTTAAATTGGCGGCTCATTTACGTGGCTAGGGGTGTGGATGTAAAAACACTCAGACTTTTCATATTCGTTTGACACGTGGGAGACGGCCATTATTGGGCGCAGAAGCCGAGGAGCGCAACATTTACAAGAAACCGGACTTTATTCAACAGGTACACGGAATTTGGAGGAGAACCCGCCTTGCAATGTCGAAGACAATCTGCGCGCCGGACTCATCGTCATTGAAGCCTGGTTCGGGGGCTACTAAGGGAGTCCTGGATTAGGGGGTGTTGGATGGCCGGACTATACCTTCAGCCAGACTCCTGGACTATGAAGATACAAGATTGAAGACTTCGTCCCGTGTCCGGAAGGGACTTTCCTTGGCGTGGAAGGCAAGCTTGGCGATACGGATATGTAGATCTCCTACCATTGTAACCAACTTTATGTAACCCTAACCCTATCCGGTGTCTATATAAATCGGAGGGTTTTAGTCCGTAGGACAACATACAGAACAACAATCATACCATAGGCTAGCTTCTAGGGTTTAGTCTCTCCGATCTCATGGTAGATCTACTCTTGTACTACCCATATAATCAATATTAATCAAGAAGGACGTAGGGTTTTACCTCCATTGAGAGGGCCCGAACCTGGGTAAAACTTCGTGTCCCTTGCCTCCTGTTACCATCCGGCCTAGACGCACAGTTCGGGACCCCCTACCCGAGATCCGCCGGTTTTGACAACGCCAGCCACCAATAACAGCCCTTGCAAAAATTGATCATGTTGCCTACATCCTGTTTTATTGGCCCCCTTTTTTGTGCCACTTTTTATGACATGCATAAATATTATGTTACTTACAAATATGGTCAAAAATTGGCACAAAATATGAAGGAGACCAATGGAAGTACTAGCAACCCATGATTTAACTACTCACATGCGCGCGGTGGAGTAGTAATGTCTTTCTTCTACCCTCACGTCCAGTCAATTTGCATGCGCTGTATTAATTGACCATCAATGAAGTGAACGACTTTACACACATCAAATTATCACATGGGGTGGATCTTCATACAAAAATGCGTCCCCCCCCGTGTACCTGTGTGTGCGTGCGAGGGAATGAGTATGTGCGTGGCGTGCGTGCACATCTTCGCGTCATGCATGTACCGCCACGTCCGCCAGTGTGGCTCAAAGAGGACTACTACACGTGTGAGCCCTGATGTAGACCTTCGTTTAATTCTTATAGTTCATCTCATTCAAAATAAATTAGTTTTTATAAAAAGGCTAGGGCCTCTTTGATTCATAGGATTTCCAATACGCGGGAATAGGAAAAACATGGGATTAGAGTGGAATGTCGTCTTCAATCCTACAGGATTTTACGAGTGTGTGATTGTGCATAGAAAAAATTGCAGGATTCTTTCAAACATGTTTGAGTGGATGGGGTGTTTCCTATGAAATCTAGTGCAAATGAATCCTATGGAAAAATTCCTATGGTTTACAATCCTAGGAATCAAACAACCAAGATAGGAAAAATTCCTAAGGATTAGAATCCTCCAAAATTCCTTTGAGAATCCTTTGAATCAAAGAAGCCCTTAATCTATTTTATGATTCATGGAATTGTGCGTTGTAAATCATAAAGTAAAAACAAATAATGGAAATTCAACTAGAAAAAATGTTTGGGCAGTTATGATACGGAAGATTCTAGAACAAAGGAGAAGCACTTGTGTTTTGAGGTTTGCGCATTATGCTTAAGTTCAACCATGGAGTCTGCTAGATTGTACATGTGGCAAAATCCAGTGGGGGCAAGTAGATGGTGCGAGGGGCCAAGTGGAGGGAGACTATGAAGGAGTGCACAAGTGCGAGATCGATATTTAAAGAGAGGGGGCGAGAACGTGCGCTGTTGTGCGCAGTGGCAGAGCTATGAAAATAAATGAGCTAGGGGGCCAAGCATTGCTAATCCTTTACGAGGAGGGCCAATTCATCAACTTAAACCATTTTACCAGCAATTGTCTAATGATCACATTCATATTAGCCTCGATAAATAGTGATGTTAGGGGGGCAGGGCCCTTGCCGCCCCTATCTTCGCCACTGTGCGCGCGTCTGAGAGATGAAGCGGAAGGCATGGATGATGAGAGGGGGACGTTGCATATATAATTAATGTGTGTGTAATAGCTATGTAATCCTATATAGAGAGGTATAGATTGATCGATATGGACGTGGGGAAGAGGGTGGGACCTCACTAGATATATAGATTGATCGGTTTGTGTGGGAAACTGTGAAAGACCTAACTACATATACACACGCATAGAGGTACATCAATCGTTGTGCATGCATGTGAGAGATAAAGAATGCTCGATATGATGGAGAGGTGGAGGGGTGTGTGTGTGCATGCATGGGAGACCGACCTGAAGAAAAAGATTGCATGTGCGCGATGGATAATGCCGACTGGTACTGTGTGTCCATGCATGCATGGGAGAAAGTTAGTGGTACAATTATAAAAGAGAAGACGACTGTGTGGGTGTAAATGACTAGGTCAGGTCATAATCAATGTAAAGTTGAATTCAAATATTTGAATAAGAGATCATGATGTTTGAAACCCATGCATGCATGAATATAACTAAGATATGTGCAGTGTGGTTTGGAAACGAGCATGTTGTACTATATACACATTAAACAAGGTCAGACTGATTTGAATTTGAGATATCGATGGCAGACATCGTTTGGCCACATTGCATCTGTGCATGGACACACTATTCTAATTGGAGATGATGGGTGGCTTTCGCATCACATGTCTATATCTATACCCCTACATATATGTTATATTTTATATTTTTTATATAGTGTTGGATAACATTAACATTGAAAGATGGTCGTTGGATGAGGCCAAACCGATGGTGCAGAGATGGAAAATTTGAGCACTAATGGCCGTTGGATATCATCCAGATTCCACCAGATTTTGCCACATGTATAATCTAGAAGACTCCATGGTTGAACTTAAGCATAATGCACAAACCTCAAAACGCAAGCACTTCGTCTTTGTTCTAGAATCTTCCATATCAGAATTGCCCAAATGTTTTTCTACATGATTTGCCATTATTTGTTTTTACTTTATGCCTTACAACGCACAATTCCATGAATCTTAAAATAGATTAGCTTTTTTTTTCTAAAAACTAGATGATTTTGAATGAAATGAACTATAATAATTTAACGAACATCTACATCATGAATATATGACTCAAAGTTTACATGCTATAATGTGGTATTTATTAATAATTTGGTTGTCAAATCTCATGCGTGCAATGCACATGTACCTTACTAGTCGAAATGGTGTTTGTGTGTGTGTTGTGCTTGTTAAACACATTGTACGTAGTATATCATACATGGTTTATATTCCGAACATCTAGCTAGAGCATAAATGTACTATGATTTGAATTCTACATAAAATGGATACATATATTTGAATTTGAGATCGTATGTGCATGTAGTTTGTATTTATATAGGAATTTACTTCTCCTATATTCATCTCATGTGTTGTGAAGATAATATTTAGATGGTTGTATAACTAACCCGAGTACAATCCCATTCAAATAGGGAAAATGTACTCAAGTTTAGTCCATATGCTAGAAAAGACAAATTGTTTTTTTATTGTTGAGGGAAGTGAAAATTGTTTTGGTACTGTACACATTATGTTTGTCGTCCCTTTTTTTGCTTTTTGTTGTTTTTGAATGCATTTCTAGTAATATAGTAAAACAGGACATGGCTCTCTCTAGTGATGAGGTGCGAATTGTATTTTTTGGGTACACGTTAAGCTTGTTGTCCCAAAATTTCAAGCCGTGCCTTGTTATGCCAAAATTTCAAGCTAGCGTCTTTGTCTATCATGCTGTGAAACTCCCGCCTCTTCAACCCGCGCCTTGTTACCCCGAAATATTTAAGATATATCTTTGTCTCGTTGTGCTCCGACAACTCCCTCCATCTCAACCCGCGCCTTGCTATTCCAAAATTACAACGCGCGCGAAAACTCCCACCTCCTGTGAAATCCCTACACGCGAAATGCCCGTGATACCCCTGAACCGAAAGAACCGCCTAGCTCAAATCTGTGGGGGTGCTTTCGTATCTTACCCCACATTTAGGACAAGCGCGTCTCTAAGACATGGTTCCGCACTCCCATCCCATATGCTCACCCATTCATACACCAAGGCCATGAAAACCTGCGAAGCCCCACACCCTCCTCCGTCCCCCACCCAGCCAGAGCCTCTTCACCGACGACGTCGTCCACAGCAACACCTCGACGTCCCTCATCCACCATACAAGATGAGGATCCGTCGTCGATCTCGTTGTCCCGCTGGTTCAGCCACCCCGTCCTCCACCTCAAAGGAGCTGCCCTGATGTTCCCCTCATCTTTTGGGCCACCTCCATTCCCACACAACCGTCTTCACCTGCACCATCGGGAGAGCATCATCATCACCGTTTCCTCGATGAAGCTGAGGCCTAATCGGTGCCACCAAAGAGGTTGTACACTAATCACGACATTTTCTTCTTGATTCGATCTCACGGTGCTGTCGGCGCTCAGTCCTGTCGCGGAAACAACACCTATGATATCACGAGGAATCCCTTTTTGCTATGGTTGGCGGGCGCGGTGCTGTGGATAGAGAGGGATTGAGAGATTAACGTGGGGGGATTATTCAGGTTCGGGCCGCAAGTGATGCGTAATACCCTACTCCTGTTGGTTTCTGTTTATTTGGTGTTCTTGGACTAGCTACAAGGCGTCCAGGGTCCAAAAAAATCCGAATCCTCTCTCAAATGTCGCGGGCCTCCTTTTATAGTCAAAGGGGCTGCGAAAGTGACACACAGGAGATGGAAAGCTATACAGTAGTCGAGTCTATTTCTTGGCGCCGTAGGACAAACTCATTTAATGTGCTGCCGACGTGCCCTCCTTGCTTTATCGGGGACGGTAAGTAAGCTCGTCCTAGCTGTCGCCACCTCGCATGGCTTCGACGCGCGTCCGAACTAGCGAGGCGTGTAGCGCCATGCTGGCTGGCTGCTGAGTTGGTGTGGTGGCATAGTCTTCACGAATATCTTCGTGCCACCACGCATGTGCTTGCCGAGTCGGCCTAGAGGCCGCACGTTGCCACGCAGGCGCATGCCTAGCTGGTGGGCTGGCAGCTGCATGGGAACGGCGGTGGAGTCTTGGCAGATGTGGGCCTGGCTGCGGCCCCATGGATGTTTTCGGCAAGAGTCTTGCCGGAGCCCCGGCAAGGGTCTTGTCGTGGCATCGTGGTCGTCCCTGGCAAGGGTCTTGATGGGGGTCTCGTGGGCATCCTTGGCAAGGATCTTGCCAAGGACCATCGTCTTCTGGTCATCATCTAGTCTTGTGTGCTTCTGGTTTCCACAAAAATCTGCATGCCACCATGGAGGTGCCTCCCGAGCCTCGGTTCCAATGTGGTTGATTGTGTTGGAACTCTTGGGCTCAAGGGTGGTAGCTCGGCTGGTGTTGGGAAAGTTGCCCCGGCAAGGTTCTTGCCGGGGCTGTGGAGGCCGCCCCCGCAAGGGCCTTGCCAGGGGAGTCCACCTCTCCCCTCTGCTCTTTGTATTTCTGGCTTGGCATTGTTCTGGTTGTCTTGTGGCTTTGCTTCCTTCATTTTCCCCGTTAGGTGTGGCCGCCGGCGTGGCTCCAACTACCCGCGCACAATTAAAGGGGTACAAAATAGGACCCCTCCTTTTGTGAACCGACAGGAGCCAACGGGCCTGGGCCATACATAAGCGCGACGCGTTGTTGGGCTAGGCCCAAAACGGTGCGTGGGCATGCGGGGCGAGTTGTACTGCTATAACTCCCTCGCTAGTCACACTTCCCCACGACTTGCGTTGAATGCACGACGTGGGGGTCATGCGTGGGGCGGTTGCAGCACTCATGCGTCACATCATAGTAAATGGTAAAGAGAAAAACCGCAGGCGCGTCGCTCATTTACCCTCTGCGCCTCTTCCAATCTCAGAACCGTTGTTCCTCTTTTCTTCCTCAAGAGAAATATTCAAAGTTCTTGCCTCTGCTCGCTGCCGCTGCACCCCCATTGCTCTTGATCCTTCGCCCCTCTCAGCTGCCATGGCGCCCAAAACCAGCAGTGGCAAGGGAGCGGCCAAGGATGTCGGGGAGAAAGAGGCGCCGGAGAGCGAGTCGGCGGTGCGGCGGACGCAGCTCACCTACTTCCCGTCGATGATCGCTGCGGTTCACCTAGAGAACTTCTTCTTGCCCCTGTGGGGGAGGAAGACAACTGGGCACCCTGCCACGCGCGTCGTCCCCACCAATTTTGTCGAGGAGGGCCCAAATCGGCACCCCTTCTTCGTCGATTTCTTCTCTTGTGGGCTCTGCCCCCGTTGCTCTGACTTCTTCAACGACGTCATGCACACCTACGGCTTCCATCTTTTGGATCTCATGCCGAATGCAGTGGCGTGCATGGCTCTCTTCGCCCACCTCTGCGAGGGCTTTGCCGGGGTGCTCCCTTGCACGACGCTCTTCCGCCACTACTTCTTTCCTCGCCTCCAACCAGGGGGCGCCCTCTCTGGGAGCATCTCTTGGATCCCGAGGACCCAGGAGAGAGGCACGTACCCGAAGGGTGCCCAGAAGGAGAGGTGGGAGGAGTGGCGGGGTCGGTGGTGCTAGATCCAGGAGGAGGACCCGCAGGAGTTTTGCTTGGTTCGTTAGAGCCCGCCGACCCGCCACGCGGACTGGAGCGACGTCGACGCCAATGACAAGAAGATTTTCAGTCGCCACCACCATGATCCATCGCCTTACCGTGGTCGGGCTCAGCCTTGAGATGATTGGGGTGGACTTCATCCCTCGCCGAATCGCCCCGTTGAACAACAAGGGGAGGTCGGCCTGGGACTTCAGGAATGTGGCCGATGTCATGAGGCTCCGCCCTAGCCTGAAGCACAACTTCACGGTGATGGGGCATGCCCATTTCTGTCAAAGGCTCTTTCAGCTCGATGTGGGCAGCGACGGCAGGGCTGAGAGGACCGGCAGGGCAGCGAAGGCCGGTAGGGCCGTCAAGGGGGCCCTGTTTGGGTTACCGGCGGCAGTGGTCCCGCTGAGAAACAACTCTCGCCAGTCCAACATCATTGCGGTGATGCCGGACTTCAATGCACACGGCCTTGACTCGGCCTGGGCCGAGCCGCCAGTGGGGAGGGTGCAGGAGTTCTTCGACACCTTGTCGGAGGCTTATGTCCGCGACGAGCCGCTGCTCATCCAGGACACCACCAAGGCAGATGTATACTACATCGTCGCTAGGGTGGCGGAGGCGGCGCTCGCCAGGGAGGCCGGCAGCGTTGGCGGCGTGGAGGATGAGGCTGACACGGCCGCAGAGGAAAGGGAGCTCGCCCAATGGGCGGAGTCTGTCAGGAAGGCCAGCTTCGCCGGCGAGGAGGCTTCCCTCGTGGAAGACGTGGGCAATGAGTCGTCCGAAAAGGAGGTCGAGGTGAACAATCCCCTAGCCGCGGGGAGGCGGCACGTGCTGCGGCGGGCTTCCTCTGGCGAGCCGGTCCGGCCGGCAGGATCACGCAGCGGCAGCCGGCCCAGGGACAGCCTGTGTGTGAGACAAGGGCGATGAAGGCCGTGGCAGCGAAGAAGGTGGTGAAGGCCGCGGTGGTGAAGAGGACAACAACTACCTCTTCCTCGTCCGAGAGGCATCAGACCCCGTCCTCTTCTCCTCCTCCTTCGGACGGTACCATGGAGGTCGAGTTCGACTTCGGGTCCTTCAGCCCGGCAAGGAAGAGGAAGCTAGCGGAGGAGGAGGTGGAGGATGAGTAAGTATTCTGCCCCCCATCACTTCCTGACCTTATGCCTGTGTTATTTTCCTTTGATTTGGTGTCATTTTCATAGGGACACGGAGACGCTGGCGCAGAGGGTGGTGAAGAGGGCCAAGGGCTCAGCGAGCGACAAGCCCCCTGGCGGGTACTCCGCATACGCCGCTGTTGGTCGAGAGCAGCCCGGACAGCAGCCCCCAACACAGCCCTTGCTTTAGCCCCCAACATGAGTCCGCCACTCACTCCTTCACGGATGAGCCTTGGGTGTGAATCTTTGATGCTGACCTAGCCGGGTTTGCAGGAGGAGAACGGCAGCAGGAGGAGCAATCGAGGGCCACCCCCAACATGCCGCCCCCTCGGCTACGCCGCCCAGAGGGGCATCCCAAGCAAGGGCATCGACCACCGAGCCCATACATATGGAGGAGGAGGAGGCGATCTTGGGTGTCGGTGGTTCTGTCCCGGCAATGAACGTTAGCGGGGAAGAGGACACTTCTTTCCAGCCTGGTGCGGGTAAGTGGTTTGCTATTCGTCCCTGTTCCTTCTCCTTCTTTTTGAATCTTGGCCTTGGCTCCATCTCATTCCCCTTCTTGGTATCCCGGCCCTTCCTCGGCGGCCCAGGAGGATATTGACACCGTCATCGAGGAGGTCACCAGGGACGCCGAGGACGAGGCCAACAAGATTTCCACCGAGGAGGCCGCCAAGAGCTCCACTGAAGAGGCCGCCAAGGGGCCTGCCGGGGAGGCCGGAAAAGGGTCTGCCGGGGAGGGGTTGGTCGACGATGAACCTTCCTCCTCGGCTTCCTCTGGCTCGAGCAAGTATTTGATCGTGCACAATGACCTGTTCGTCCAACTCCCAGGAACGGCGAGCACAAGGGCGCCAACCGAAGGGGAGGTGTTCGATGATGAGGCGCTCGCCGCCACCGGGCTTGAGGTTGTTGACGAACCGAGCACCGATGGTGGTGGTTCCCAAGAGGAGCAGCTCCTTCGGGCCATGCGCGTCAACTTCTAGAAGCTCTAGGTGCTTCACCGTGCCCGCCTGGACAAGGCGAAGTCCAGGATGGCACTGGTGGAAAAAGCGGAGGTGGACCTCGAGGAGCACGTCACTGAGATGTAGACCTGGTTCTGCTAGGCCCATGATGAACTGAAGGCCGCTCAGGATCTGTTGGCTGAGCGCAGACAGGAGATCATCCTGAAGCAGGCTGACATCGAGAAAGCCCAGGAGGCAGCGAGGGAACAGGCTGCCAAGGACGAGGCCGCCCGGCACCAGCACCAGGCCGAGCTGAACTCCCAGGAGGAGGACATTGTCGCTCGTGAGGAGGTGCTCACCGCCACACTCCGCGGCAAGGATGAGGAGGTCGAGAAGCTCGTCACGCAGCGGACCGAGGAGCTGGAGCAGAGGCACAAGGAGGAACTCAATGCTCAAGCCCTAGTCCATGCCGGCAAGGTGGCGGAGCTGGAGGTGGAGCGGGATGGGATGAAGGAATGGGTCCTCAAGCTGACAGAGGAGAAGGATGTGGCCAACGGCGCTCTAGCGGAGGCGCGGGCCACATTCCTTGGCAAGGCTGAGCTGCTCTCCAAGGCCAACGATGCCATCAATGACCTGAAGCTGAAGCTAGAGGGCCTTGAGGGGACGCTTTCAGAGGTCAGGGCCCGGGAAGAGACCCTGACCAAGGGCCTGGAGGAGGAGACACAACTGCGGAGGGATGATGCCGCCGCACACAAGGAGTATGCGGAGAGCATAAACCGTTGGGTCAGCCGCCTCGCCGACATCGCCGACAGGATCACAATGAAGCTGGCTGCCATGGGGATGCCGAATGTGAGGTACCTCCCGGAGCCGAACGTGAGTCCCAACGCCATACTGTCCCTGTTCTTCGAGGGCGTTCTTGGAGCCCTGAAGCAGCTCTGCTCCAACCGGGCAACTTATCTGGCGAACGAGTCCTGGAGGCATTGCCGGGGTGCCCTGACCAAGGTACTCACCAAGGTGGCGTTCTGGAACCCCTCCGTTAACTTTACCGACGCGTTGGAGAGCTTGCCGGAGGAAACAGGCCTTGCGGTGCTTAAGGAGCATATCAAGACTGTCATTAACTGCGTCGATGGAGTTGAGAGGGTGGAGGGCCAGCGTTGGGACTAGGCACCCCGTTTCTCGTTGCCGCTGCGAGTTCAATACCAAGATAGTTTTATGTTAAGTTAGAACCGCATAGATTATTTGATGTAATATAACTCTGCAGTATTTCAATATAATGCATGCTATCTTCCCGTTAGATCTTTCTTTGTATGTTTGCACCCTACACTTAGTGAGATATGGCTGCCGGCGCGTAAACCCATTCCGTGGTGCTTTGAGGATGGATCCTTAGTGTCGGTGTTCTGGGAACGGGGGTCCCAAGATTTGCCTGCCTGCGGCCCACGACATGGCTGTGCATGCGGGCCTGTACGGCCCATCTTCACCAACAAGCATTCAAGACCCTCGCGAGGGGCCAAGCCTCGCGAGGCGGACGACATAAGACCTCCTCAGGAGCGGCCTCACCAGGCTGGCTCGCGAGGGGCAGAGAGATCGAGGCTGGGCAAACCTCGTGAGGTTCAAGTGATGCGAGCCATGACGATCGAGACCAGGCGGGTGCCAGCGTGCACAGTGTCCTTGTTTCCTCTTTGGTGCTAAGGAGGCAAGCGCAGATGAAGAGTACCGAGGCATCAAGCAAAGGTTTCCATACCCGTGCAATGAGACCAAGACGAGCAGGACGGCAAGACGGAGGTCATCGTGGAGCCCAAGGCGGCGTCACCACCAGAGCCTTTGGCAGGCGAAGACTACTTTTGTCAGGATAAGTTGTACTAACTGTCCCCTTTCAAATTGGCCATTGTTGGCTCCCTTCCCGCTCAATATTTGGGGAGAGGACCAGGGCCTCTATAAATAGGACTAGCCACCACCATAGCTAGGGGATCGACCTCATCTTGGAACGGGGCCATTCCATCCTTAGCCTCACACACACATCAAGCACAAGAACACCTCACCTCAAGAGGCTATTCTTCCCCTTGTACTGTTCATCATCAGCCCGAGAGGCAATCCACCACACCACACTGGAGTAGCGTATTACACCACAATGGTGGCCCGAACCAGTATAAATCTTGTGTCTCTTGTGTTGCGAGTTCGCCGAGCTAGCCTTAGAGATCGTGGCAAGGTTGAGGGCGTGAGTTAGTACGGGGAGATATTCGCGCGCACCCTAGTGTTTGAACCTTAAGGGCTTTTCCGGAACCCGAGATCCAATATTTGGCGCACTAGGTAGGGGTGCACCGGAGTTTTCCTTCTGTTGGTTCGTGCTCCACCATCTTGGCGCCCATTCTCCATGGCTGGCGCCACCCATCCGGCTGGATCTACGGATGCCCACAGTGGCGCTCGGGGGCTCCAAGCCCTTGCTCCCGCCTTGCGGCAGGTGCAATGGCCACCCAAGTTCAAGCCAGAGATGCCACCTCGCTATGACGGCGTGGAGGACACGTCAGCTTCCCTGCTGGCGTATGAGGAGGCCGTCCTTAAGGCCGGGACGACGACAAGGTCATGGCCAACTGGCTTCCCATGGCCCTCATTGGCGCACCGCGCACCTGGCTGCTCAACCTCCCCGGATCCACGGTGGCATCTTGGGAGGAGTTGCGCGGCCTCTTCGCCGCGCGCTACGCGGCACCGGTGCACCACACGGTTGCGGCCCTCCTCGGCGCCTCCGAAGCACCACCCTCGGATCGTCACGTCAAGCCGTTCTTTCGCCAGATCGGCACCACTTCCAAGCGCCCGGGGGCTCTGCCGGGCTGGGCCGTGCCCAAGTCCGACCTCACCTTCGACGCAGGGGATCATCCCGCCTCCACCGTCGGCTCAGGTGCGCTCCCAATGCTTTGCACGCCCACCATCTGCCACGTGTCCACCACCAAGATGCTCATCGACGGCGGCGCCGGCCTCAACATGCTCTCCGTTGAGGCCTTCAGCCTTCTTCACGTACAGCTCGAGCGGCTCCGCCCTAGCAAGCCTTTCTCAGGGGTTAGTGGAGGCTCCGCCCGCTCCCTGGCGCAGATCCGCCTCACCGTGACCTTCGACATGCGCGACAACTATCGCACCAAGCTCATCGACTTCGACATCACCCACATCGGCCTCCCGTACAACGCCATCCTCGGGTACCTGGCCCTTGCTTAGTTCATGGCGGCGACCCATCTGGCCTACAACCTCATGAAGATGCCTGGGAGCAAGAGTGTCCTCATAGTAGTTGGGGACACCAAGGAAGCCTTGATGACACTCAAGCTCGCCCTCAAGACCGCCGCAACAGCACAGCCCGCCGACGCGGATACCTCCAAGGCCAAGGAGCCGCACCAACCAATAAGAAGCAGTTTTTCACTCAGGACAAGGCAGAAACCAAGAAAGTGCCCGTCGAGGAGGACGGGTCCTCGGGGGCAACCTTTACCATAGGTGCCAACCTCGAGCCTGGTTAGGAGGAGGCGCTGGTGAAGTTCTTGAACGCAAACAAGGAAGTGTTCGCTTGGGAGCCCGATGAGCTGGTGGGGGTCCCAAGAGCGGTGATAGAGCACCACCTGAAGGTGTGCCCCAACGTACGCCCTGTGAAGCAGAAGGTGAGGAGGCAGTCCATAGAGAAGCAAGCTTTCATCGTCCAAGAAACTCGCAAGTTGGAGGCTGCGGGTGTCATTCACGAGGTTCGGTACCCCGAGTGGCTAGCAAACCCCGTCGTCGTCCCCAAGAAAGGTGGGAAGGAGCGGATGTGCGTCGACTTCACCAACCTCAACAAGGCCTGCCCCCAAGATCCGTTCCTGCTTTCACGCATCGACTAGATCGTCGACTCCACTGCCGAGTGCGACTTGCTATGCTTCCTGGATGCATTCTCAGGATATCACCAGATCAACATGGCGGTAGAAGATGTGGAGAAGACAACCTTCCTGACCCCATGTGGGGTGTACCTGTCGGGGTATGGGGTCCCGGCAAACCCTTAAGGCTCGAACGCTGGGGTGCACGCGAAGTCTTTCCCTCCAACCGATCTACACTCTAGCTCGCTAGGATCTTGCGGACGAACTCGACGAACTGACAACACAGAAGGACACAGGGTTTATACTGGTTCGGGCCACCATTGCAGTGTAATACCCTACTCCAGTGTGGTGGTGGTGGATTGCCTCGTCGGCTGATGATGAACAATACAAGGGAAGAACGGCCTCCCTAGGTTGAGGCGTTCTTGTGCTCGGTGAGCTTGCGTGTGGGGGGTGGTCTCTCAAGCTCAGATCAGATCGTCCTCTCAAGCTTCGATCCTCTAGCTAAGACCCAATCATCCTCTCAAGCTTCGATCCTCTAGCTAAGATCCGATCGTCCTGCTCTACTGTGGTGGCTAGTCCTATTTATAGAGGCCCTGGTCCTCTTCCCAAATATCGAGCGGGAAGGGAGCCAACAATGGCGGGCTAACTTGAAGGGGGACAGCTAATACAAGCTATCCTGACAAAAGTAGTCTTCGCCTGCACAAAGTTCTGGTGGTGACGCTGTTCTGGGCTCGATGGTAACCTCCGTCTTGCAGTCCATGGTCTTGGTCTTGTTGCACCGAAATGGCAACCTTTGCCTGAGGCCTTGGTACTCTGCGGCTGCACTTTCCCCCTTTGCACCAAAGAGGAAACAAGGACGTTGTGCGTGCTGGCGCCCGCCTGGTGTCGATCGTCACGGCTCATGTCACGAGAACCTCGTGAGGTTCGCCTCACCTTGATATCTCCGCTCCTCGTGAGCCTGCCTGGCTAGGCCACTTCAGAGGAGGTCTTGCGTTGTCCGCCTTGCGAGGCTTGGCCCCTCGCGAGGGTCTTGGGTGCTTTGTTGGTGAGGATGGGCCGTACGACCTACTGGCTCAGCCACTCCACGGGCCGCAGGCAGGCAAGTCTGGGGACCCCTGTTCCCAGAACACCGACAGTAGCCCCCGGGCCCAAGGTGCGCGCGGGCTTGGCTTCACGGTGAAGCCAAGGGTCAAGCTCGAAGCGCCGCGGGCCCCCAAAGCCTGCGGCCTCGGTTGACGCATGGCGATTGATTGGACATGGGCGTCTCCGCTTCCCCATGCTACCTCGGCGACTGCACGACTTGACAAGTCCCAGCAACATGCAAGGGAAACCATCATTACCTGTGATCGTGGGAGACGCTGGTTGCCCATCTTTTCCTTTCTTGCTTCCTCCTTCTCGCTCCACTGCTTGCTCCAATGGCGCCCATCAGAAGATTCTCCACCGAGGAGAAGGGGTAAGCCCGCCGGGATGCCCCGGAGCCGCTCCTGCCGAAGAAGAGGTCGATCCATCACCGTGATGAGGCGGCGTTGCAGGTGGTGGCGAGGCCTTTGTGCGAGCGGCCTCTGCCGGGGTACCCACTACCCCTGTACGCCCAAGCCGTAGGCTCGGGAGGACGAAGTGGCGAGCAGCGTCACCCACACCGCCCCCGAGGTCGCCGCGCCTCGGTGACGCAGGCCGTCCACGCGGCGGACTCCTCGCGCGAGCTGATGCTGTGGACTCCTACGCCTTCGAACTCCAAGATCCGCTTCCCACGGTTCTTCTCCGATGTGATGCCGCCGAGGGGGCCTCTCGAGTTTTGGCTGCAGCATGCCGATTGTGGTGCTCCGGCGATCAGGGCGAAGGTCGAAGCGGTCCCCATTGGTAAAATCTTCATGACTCGCTGCTGGGGCGAGATTGCACGGATCTGTCGCGCGAGGGGTTCCCTCCCGATCCACTTCGAGTACGACGGCGCCTCCACGCTTCTCTTCAAGGTCTTCGACGCCGAGGGCCGCCGCCTAGACTGCTGCTCTGGAGAAGAGCGTGAGGTTGATCCGCACTCCGCCCGCGACTGCTCCAGCAGCAATAGCCCTTGGTAGTCCAGCAGTTCTCCTGAGCTCTACGAGACTCCGGAGACAAGCGACGACAGCTACGTCCCCCCGAGCTCTCGCCGTACCCGGGGCAAGGGTGCAGCGTCTGGCAGCCTCCACCGCTGATCTGGATGGGGTTGGTGCCGACCTCCCGTGGCCCATTGTTGATGATGGCGTCCGCCACGTGAGGATGTAGATAGGACCCCCCCTTGGCATCAGCTTTTGCTTCCTGCGAAGGATCATGAATCACCCCGTGGGGGCATGTAAGGATCTGCAATGCCTTTGTACCTACTTTCCTTGTTATGAAGATTTGACGAACGCGCGTCTTGTTAAGGCTCGGCCTCCCCTTTCTTTCCTCGCGATAGCTTGTTGCTCTACGCTGACGGGTGATACATCTCCAATGTATCTATAATTTTTGATTGTTCCATGCTATTATATTATCAACCTTGGATGTTTTATATGCATTTGTATGCTATTTTATATGATTTTTGGGACTAACCAATTAACCCAGAGCCCAGTGCCAGTTTCTAATTTTTCCTTGTTTTAGAGTATCGCAGAAAAGGAAAATCAAACGGAGTCCAATTCACCTGAAACTTCACGGAACTTATTTTTGGAAGAAAAGCAACCCGGGAGACTTGGAGTCCACGTCAAGGAAGCTTCGAGGAAGCCACGAGGCAGGGGGCGTGCCCACCCTCCCTGGGCGTGCCCTCCACCCTCGCGGCCCCCTCGTGGCTCCCCTGATGTACTTATTCCACCTATATATATCCATATAGCCTAAAAATATCGGGGAGCACAATAGATCAGGGGTTCCGCCGCCAGAAGCCTCCGTAGCCACCGAAAACCAATCTAGACCCGTTTCGGCACCCTGCTGGAGGGGGAATCACTCTCCGGTGACCATCTTCATCATCCCGGTGCTCTCCATGATGAGGAGGGAGTAGTTCTCCCTCGGGGCGGAGGGTATGTACCAGTAGTTATGTGTTTGATCTCTCTCTCTCATGTTCTTGATTTGGCACGATCTTGATGTATCGCGAGCTTTGCTATTATAGTTGGATCTGATGTTTCTCCTCCCCCTCTACTCTCTTGTAATGGATTGAGTTTTCCCTTTGAAGTTATCTTATCGGATTGAGTCTTTAAATATTTGAGAACACTTGATGTATGTCTTGCCGTGCATATGTGTGGTGACAATGGGATATCACGTGATTCACTTGATGTATGTTTTGGTGATCAACTTGCGGGTTCCGCCCATGAACCTATGCATAGAGGTTGGCACATGTTTTCGTCGTGATTCTCCGGTAGAAACTTTGGGGCACTCTTTGAGGTTCTATGTGTTGGTTGAATAGATGAATCTGAGATTTTGTGATGCGTATCGTATAATCATACCCACGTATAATTGAGGTGATATTGGAGTATCTAGGTGACATTAGGTTTTTTTTGATTTGTGTCTTAAGGTGCTATTCTAGTACGAACTCTAGGGCAGTTTGTGACACTTATAGGAATAGCCCAACGGATTGATTGGAAATAATAACTTTGAGGTGGTTTCGTACCCTACCATAATCTCTTCGTTTGTTCCCGCTATTAGTGACTTTGGAGTGACCCTTTGTTGCATGTTGAGGGATGGTTATGTGATCCAATTCTGTTATTATTGTTGAGAGAACTTGCACTAGTGAAAGTCTGAACCCTAGGCCTTTTTTCAAGGCATTGCAATACCGTTTGTGCTCACTTTTATCATTAGTTACCTTGCTGTTTTTATACTTCCAGATTACAAAAACCTATATCTACCATCCATATTGCACTTGTATCACCATCTCTTCGCCGAACTAGTGCACCTATACAATTTACCATTGTATTGGGTGTGTTGAGGACACAAGAGACTGTTTGCTATTTGGTTGCAGGGTTGCTTGAGAGAGACCATCTTCATCCTACGCCTCCTACGGATTGATAAACCTTAGGTCATCCACTTGAGGGGAATTTGCTACTGTCCAACAAACCTCTACACTTGGAGGCCAAACAATGTCTACAAGAAGAAGGTTGTGTAGTAGACATCAAGCTCTTTTCTGGCGCCATTTGCGGGGAGGTTGGCGCCTGAAGGTATATGTTTAGATCTTACAATCGAATCTTTTTGTTTCTTGTTTTATCACTAGTTTAGTTTACAGAAGAAAACTATAAAAAATGGAATTAAGTTTGCCTCATACGCTTCATCTTTTTAATATCTTTCGTGAGTATCATGGAAAGGAAAATTGTGCCAAAGTGTTAGAAGAACAATGCAATAAAAATGTTTGGCACTAAATATTTGAATGAAAAGCAAGATTGCAATGCTGTTAGTATGAATTCCTTGAATATCCATGATGCTAATGATATGCAAAGCCACAAGCTTGGGGAAGCTAGGTTTGACGAAGATTGATAAACCTTAGTTTTCGTGAGTATGATTTTTTTACTTGATGATTGTTTTGAGATATGGAGATGGTAATATTAGAGTCATTCTAGTGAGTAGTTGTGAATTTGAGAGATACTTGTGTTGAAGTTTGCGATCCCCGTAGCATGCACGTATAGTGAACCGTTTTGTGATGAAGTCGGAGCATGATTTATTTATTGATTGCCTTCCTTATGAGTGGCGGTCGCGGACAAGCGATGGTCTTTTCCTACCAATCTATCCCCCTAGGAGCATGCGCGTAGTACTTTGTTTCGATAACTAATAGATTTTTGCAATAAGTATGTGAGTTCTTTATGACTAATGTTGAGTCCATGGATTATACACACTCTCACCCTTCCACCATTGCTAGCCTCTCTAATACCGCACATTTTTCGCCGGTATCAAAAACCCACCATATACCTTCCTCAAAGCAGCCGCCATACCTAACTATTATGGCATTTCCATAGCCATTCCGATTTATATTGCCATGCAACTTTCCACCGTTCCGTTTATTATGACACGCTCCATCATTGTCATATTGATTTTCATGATCATGTAGTTGACATCGTATTTGTGGCAAAGCCACCATTCATAATTCTTTCATACATGTCACTCATGAGTCATTGCACATCCCGGTACACCGCCGGAGGCATTCATATAGAGTCATATTTTTTCTAAGAATCGAGTTGTAATTCTTGAGTTGTAAGTAAATAAAAGTGTGATGATCATCATTATTAGAGCATTGTCCCAAGTGAGGAAAGGATGACGGAGACCATGATTCCCCCACAAGTCGGGATGAGACTCCAGACGAAAAATAAAAAAAAGAGAAAAAATAGGCCATAAAAAAGAGAAAAGGCCGAAATAAAAAAATGAAAAAGAGAGAAAAAGAGAGAAGAGGCAATGCTAGTATCCTTTTACCACACTTGTGCTTCAAAGTAGCACCATGATCTTCATGATAGAGAGTCTCCTATGTTGTCACTTTCATATACTACTGGGAACCTTTCATTATAGAACTTGGCTTGTATATTCCAATGATGGGCTTCCTCAAAATGCCCTAGGTCTTCGTCAGCAAGCGACTTGGATGCACACCCACTAGTTTCTTTTGTTGAGCTTTCATACACTTATAGCTCTAGTGCTTCCGTTGCATGGAAATACCTACTCAATCACATTGATATCTATTGATGGGCATCTCCATAGCCCGTTGATACGCCTAGTTGATGTGAGACTATCTTCTCCTTTTTGTCTTCTCCACAACCACCATTATATTCCACCTATAGTGCTATGTCCGTGGCTCACGCTCATGTATTGCGTGAAGATTGAAAAAGTTTGAGAACACTAAAAGTATGAAACAATTGCTTCGCTTGTCATCGGGATTGTGCATGTTTTAAATACTTTGTGTGGTGAAGATAGAGCATAGCCAGATCATATGATTTTGTAGGGATAACTTTCTTTGGCCATGTTATTTTGAGAACACATGATTGCTTTGTTAGTATGCTTGAAGTATTATTATTTTTATGTCAATATTAAACTTTTGTCTTGAATCTTATGGATCTGAATATTCTTGCCACAATAAAGAGAATTACATGGATAAACATGTTAGGTAGCATTCCACATCAAAAATTCTGTTTTTATCATTTACCTATTCGAGGACGAGCAGGAATTAAGCTTGGGGATGCTGATACGTCTCCAACGTATCTATAATTTTTGATTGTTCCATGCTATTATATTATCAACCGTGGATGTTTTATATGCATTTATATGCAATTTTATATCATTTTTGGGACTAACCTATTAACCTAGAGCCCAGTGCCAGTTTCTGTTTTTTCCTTGTTTTAGAGTATCACAGAAAAGGAAACTCAAACGGAGTGAGTCCAATTGACCTGAAACTTCACAGAACTTATTTTTGGAAGGAAAGCAACCGGGGAGACTTGGAGTCCACGTCAAGGAAGCTTCGAGGAAGCCACGAGGTAGGGGGGTGCGCCCACCCCCTGGGCACGCCCTCCACCCTCGTGGGCCCCTCGTGGCTCCCCTGATGTACTTCTTCCGCCTATATATATCCATATACCCTAAAACTATTGGGGAGCACAATAGATCAGGAGTTCCGCCGCCAGAAGTCTCCGTAGCCACCGAAAACCAATCTAGACCCGTTCCGGCACCCTGCCGGAGGGGGGAATCCCTCTCCGGTGGCCATCTTCATCATCCCGGTGCTCTCCATGACGAGGAGGGAGTAGTTCTCCCTCAGGGCTGAGGGTATGTACCAGTAGCTATGTGTTTGATCTCTCTCTCTCTCTCGTGTTCTTGATTTGGCACGATCTTGATGTATCGCGAGCTTTGCTATTATAGTTGGATCTTATGTTTCTCCTCCCCCTCTACTTTCTTCTAATGGATTGAGTTATTCCTTTGAAGTTATCTTATCGGATTGAGTCTTTAAAGATTTGAGAACACTTGATGTATGTCTTGCCGTGCGTATCTGTGGTGACAATGGGATATCACGTGATTCACTTGATGTATGTTTTGGTGATCAACTTGCGGGTTCCGCCCATGAACCTATGCATAGGGGTTGGCACACGTTTTCGTCGTGATTCTCGTAGAAACTTTGGGGCACTCTTTGAGGTTCTATGTGTTGGTTGAATAGATGAATCTGAGATTTTGTGATGCATATCGTATAATCATACCCACGGATACTTGAGGTGACATTGGAGTATCTAGGTGACATTAGGGTTTTGGTTGATTTGTGTCTTAAGGTGTTATTCTAGTACGAACTCTAGGGCTGTTTGTGACACTTATAGGAATAGCCCAACGGATTGATTGGAAAGAATAACTTTGAGGTGGTTTCGTACCCTACCATAATCTCTTCGTTTGTTCTCCGCTATTAGTGACTTTGGAGTGACTCTTGTTGCATGTTGAGGGATAGTTATGTGATCCAATTATGTTATTATTGTTGAGAGAACTTGCACTAGTGAAAGTCTGAACCCTACGCCTTGTTTCCAGGCATTGCAATACCATTTGTGCTCACTTTTATCATTAGTTACCTTGCTGTTTTTTATATTTTCAGATTACAAAAACCTATACTCTACCATCCATATTGCACTTGTATCACCATCTCTTCGCCGAACTAGTGCACCTATACAATTTACCATTGATTGGGTGTGTCGGACACAAGAGACTCTTTGTATTTGGTTGCAGGGTTGCTTGAGAGAGACCATCTTCATCCTACGCCTCCTACGGATTGATAAACCTTAGGTCATCCACTTGAGGGAAATTTGCTACTGTCCTACAAACCTCTGCACTTGGAGGCCCAACAACGTCTACAAGAAGAAGGTTGTGTAGTAGACATCAAGCTCTTTTCTGGCGCCTTTGCCGGGGAGGTTAGCGCTTGAAGGTATATCTTTAGATCTTGCAATCGAAGTCTTTTTAGTTTCTTGTTTTACACTAGTTTAGTTTATAGAAGAATAATGCATTAAAATATTTGGCACTAAATATTTGAATGATGAGCATGATTGCAAGGCTGTTAGTATGAATTCCATGAATATCCATGATGCTAATGATATGCAAAGCCACAAGCTTGGGGAATCTATGTGTGATGAAGATGATAATTTTTTCCCCATGTTCTGATGAGCAAATTTATTATGATGAAATAATGCCTCCTATTTATGATGATTATATTGATGAAAGTGGATTTGGGGAGGTCATGACTTTATTTAGTAATGATTCCACTATTTCAAAAGAGGTTCCAATTGATTATGAGAACAAAGTTGCTATCTATGATGATTATTGTGATGACTTGTATGCTATAAAGAATAATGATATCCATGAAACTTGTCATCATGATTTTAGTTTTCAATTGGATTATGCCTCACATGATAGTTATTTTGTTGAGTTTGCTCCCACTACTATTCATGAGAAGAAATTTGCTTATGTGGAGAGTAGAAAATTTTCTATGCTTGTAGATTATGAAAAGAATGCTTTAGGTGCTGGTTATATTGTTGAATTAATTCATGATGCTACTTAAAATTATTATGAGGGAGGAATATATGCTTGAAGGAATTGCAATAATATCAAGTTTCCTCTCTATGTGCTTAAAGTTTTGAAGTTGTCCTTGTTTTACCTTCCTATGCAAGTTGATTCTTGTTGCCACAAGTTGTTTGCTCACAGAATCCCTATGCATAGGAAGCGGGTTAGACTTAAATGTGCTAGTAATATTCTTCAAGATGCTCTCTTTATGTTACAATTCTTATCTTTTATGTGAGCATCATTGAAATCATCATGCCTAGCTAGGGGCGTTAAACGATAGAGCTTGTTGGGAGGCAACCCAATTTTATTTTTGTTCCTTGCCTTTTGTTCTTGTTTAGTAATAAATAATTCATCCACACTCTGTTTATATGTGGTTTTATGTCCTCAATTAGTGTTTGTGCCAAGTAGAACCTTTGGGAAGACTTGGGGGAAGTCTTTGCGATCATGCTGTAAAAAACACAAACTTTAGCACTCACGAGGATTGCTGTAATTTTTATTTGGATAGTGATATTTAGTTAATTCTTTTTGAAGATGATTAATAGATAAATTCCTCAGGTCCAGAAATTTATTTGAGAATTTTATGAGTTCCATAAGTATACGTTTGATTCAGATTACTACAGACAGTTCTGTTTTTGACAAATTCTGTTTTTGATGTGTTGTTTGCTTATTTTGATGAATCTATGAGTAGTATCGGAGGGTATGAACCATAGAGAAGTTGGAATACAGTAGACATTACACAAATATGAATTTAGAATGGTTTCATTACATTACCTTATGATGGTGTTTTTGTTTCTTATACTAACGGAGCTCACGAGTTTTCTGTTAAGTTTTGTGTTGTGAAGTTTTCAAGTTTTGGGTAAAGATTCGATAGACTATGGAATAAGGAGTGGGAAGAGCCTAAGATTGGGGATTCCCAAGGCACCCCAAGGTAATATTCAACTATAACCAAGCGTCTAAGCTTGGGGATGCCACGAAAGGCATCCCCTCTTTCGTCTTCGTTCATCGGTAACTTTACTTGGAGTTATATTTTTATTCACCACTTGATATGTGTTTTGCTTGGAGAGTCATTTTATTTTATTTAGTTTTTCTTTCTGTTTTAATAAAATACAAAGATCTGAAATTCATAAATGTTAGAGAGTCTTCACATAGTTGCATAATTATTCGAATACTCATTGAGCTTGACTTATATCTTTCGGAGTAGTTTGTCATTTGCTCTAGTGCTTCACTTATATCTTTTATAGCACGATGGTGGTTTTATTATATAGAAATAATTGATCTCTCATGCTTCACTTATATTATTTTTAGAGTCCTAAACAGCATGGTAATTTTCTTTGGTTACGAAACTAGTACTAATATGATAGGCATCCAAGAGGGATATAATAAAAACTTTCATATAAAGTGCATTGAATACTATGAGATGTTTGATACTTGATGATTGTTTTGAGATATGGAGATGGTAATATTAGAGTCATGCTAGTGAGTAGTTGTGAATTTGAGAGATACTTGTGTTGAAGTTTGTGATTCCCGTAGCATGCACGTATGGTGAACCGTTATGTGATGAAGTCGGAGCATGATTTATTTATTGATTGTCTTCCTTATGAGTGGCGGTCGGGGACGAGCGATGGTATTTTCCTACCAATCTATCCCCCTAGGAGCATGCGCGTAGTACTTTTTTTGATAATAATAGATTTTTGCAATAAGTATATGAGTTCTTTATGACTAATGTTGAGTCCATGTATTATAAGCACTCTCACCCTTCCACCATTGCTAGCCTCTCTAATACCACGCATTTTTCACCGGTATCATAAACCCACCATATACCTTCCTCAAAACATCCACCATACCTACCTATTATGGCATTTCCATAGCCATTCCGAGATATATTGCCATGCAACTTTCCACCGTTCCGTTTATTATGACACGCTCCATCATTGTCATATTGCTTTGCATGATCATGTAGTTGACATCGTATTTGTGGCAAAGTCACCATTCATAATTCTATCATACATGTCACTCGTGAGTCATTGCACATCCCGGTACACCACCAGAGGCATTCATATAGAGTCATATTTTTTTCTAAGAATCGAGTTGTAATTCTTGAGTTGTAAGTAAAAAAAGTGTGATGATCATCATTATTAGAGCATTATCCCAAGTGAGGAAAGGATGATGGACACCATGATTCCCCCACAAGTCGGGATGTGACTCCGGACGAAAAATAAAAAAAGAGAGAAAAAAAGAGGCCACAAAAAAACAAAAAAGGCCCAAATAAAAAAAATAAAAAAATGAAAATGAGAGGAAAAAAGAGAAGGGGCAATGCAAAATAAAAAAAGAGAGAAAAAAAGAGGCCACAAAAAAACAAAAAAGGCCCAAATAAAAAAAATAAAAAAATGAAAATGAGAGGAAAAAAGAGAAGGGGCAATGCTACTATCCTTTTACCACACTTGTGCTTCAAAGTAGCACCATGATCTTCATGATAGAGAGTCTCCGATGTTGTCACTTACATATACTTGTGGGAACCTTTCATTATAGAACTTCGCTTGTATATTCCAATGATGGGCTTCCTCAAAATGCCCTAGTTCTTTGTGAGCAAGCGAGTTGGATGCGCACCCACTAGTTTCTTTTGTTGAGCTTTCATACACTTATAGCTCTAGTGCATCCGTTGCATGGCAATCCCTACTCACTCATGTTGATATCTATTGATGGGCATCTTCATCAACTCAAGCTCAAGACCCTCGCAAGGGGCCAAGCCTTGCGGGGCGAACGACAGGAGGCTTCCTCAGGAGCAGCCTCATCAGGTAGGCTCGCGAGGAGGTGGAGAGGTCAAGGCAGGGGTGCCTCGCGAGGAGCCCGTGACGCAAGCCGTGACGATCGAGATTAGGCGGGCGCCGGCCTGCGTAGTGTCCTTGTTTCACCTTCAGTGCAAAGGGAGCAAGCACAGGCCAAGGCACCAGGCAAAGGTTACCATTCCGGTGCAACGAGACCAAGACCAGCAGAGCGGCAGGACGGAGGTCACCGTGGAGCCCAAGACGGTGTCATCACCAGTGCTTTTGACAGTCGAAGACCACCTTTGGTCAGGATAACTTGTACTAGATGTTCCCCCTCAAAATGGCCAATTGTTGGCGCCCTTACCGCTCATTATTTGGGAAGAGGACCAGAGCTTCTATAAATAGGACTAACCACCATAGGGATGAGAGGGGAGAAAAAGAGAAAAGGGAAAAGAGAAAAAGAGAGAGAGATCCGGACCAGGTAGAACACACCGCACCAGCTCTAGAACGCCTCTCGCGAGGCCGTTCTTCCCTTGTATTGTTCATCATCAGCCCCTGAGGCAATCCACTACACCACACACTGGAGTAAGGAATTACACCACATCGGTGGCCTGAACCAGTATAAACCTTGTGTCCTTTGTGTGTTCTTTTTTCCGGCCTAGATTTCTTGCGAGCCATAGAAGTGCGAGTCGGTAGGGGAAAGATCTCCGTGCGCACCCCAGAGGTCGAACCTTAAGGGTCTGCCGGAACCCGAAATCCGACATTTGGCGCGCCAGGTAGGGGTGCGCCGGAATCTTTCTTCCGCTGTTCGCATGTGATCTTCCGTCATGTCCATGGTTGACGCTCGTCGGGCTCGCGCCGAGCGCCGGGCTGCTCTCGCCACCCGCGTCGCCCAGACGGCGCCCGTCGGCGGACGCCCTAGTCGTTCCCCGTCGCCTGCCGCCAATGCCGCCATCGGCCCGGCGGGGAACGAGCAGCAGGCCTCGTCCCAGCATCCTTCGGTGCGGCGGGAGGGCCGCACCGCAACCCCGTCACTGACTCCAGCCGGTTCGTCGTCCCACGCCCGTCGCGCCCCTATGGACGCGCACGCCGCGCTGCTCCTGGCAAGAGAGCTCCTGCACTACCGCCCCATCGACGACCTCTACGAGGACCGGCTCGCCCGCATCACCGAGCTCGTCAGCGCCGCAGGGGGCTCTCCTTTGCCGTCCTTCTCGCTGCCTCGCCCTCCATTCCGCACAGGGGCCGAGGATTAGGAGGCGCCTCCGCCACCTCCTCTCCAAGAAGGCGCCCTGGCTCCAAGGCGCGCAGCCCCAGGGCGAGACCCTCCATGTTCGGCGCCTGCGCGGCAAGAAGGGAGCTGCCAAGAGATCCCTTGTCCCCAAGAAGGTGCTCGCGCGCTCCCCGCACCGGCGCGCCAAGATCGCGTCCCTGCGCCGAGACCCCGCGCTGCTCCAAGCGGTGGCGCGTGGTAATCACCAGGAGCAGGCCCAGCACCAGCAAAGGGCGCTGGTGGCCATAGCAGGTTACCGCGCCTTCACCCCCGAGCTATGCGATGTCACATGGCCAGGCAAGTTCAAGCCTGATCTGCCCCCTCGCTACGATGGCATGGCGGACCCCGCGGAATTCCTACAGCTCTACGAGGTGGGCATCGAAGCCGCCAATGGAGACGAAAATGTCATGGCGAACTGGTTTCCCATTGCACTCAAGGACGGCGCCGCACCTGGCTCCTGAACCTGGCTCCCAGCACGATCTCCTCCTGGGACGAGAGGCGCACTCGCTTCATCGCCAACTTCCAGGGTACTCGCGACCAGCCCCCGGCCATAAGCGACCAGCGACGCATCAAGCAACAGCCAGGGGAAATCCTGCAGAAATACATCCAGCGCTTCAACAACGATCGCCTTCTCCGATGGCGTGCGCGACATCAAGATGAAGGAGGAGCTGGCAATCCATGAAGACCTGTGCACATCCCTGGAGCTGTTCAACTTGTCGACCAAGTGCGCCAGGGCTGAGGAAGGGCGCCTCTCCCTCCTTGAGCTCTCGGCTGCCGACCCAGAAGAGAAAAATCCCAAGGCCAAGGACGTGAAGCGTAAGGGAGCTGCCATGCTCGCAGCGGAACCAGACACCAAGCGAGGCAGGGATCAGCCTGAGTCATCCAAGGGCAGCCGATACTGCGTGTACCATGACCTCCACACCCAGAACAACAAAGAATGCCAAGAGCTCAGGGCCGTGTGAGATGGGCGTATCGGCCGACGCCCCGAGCGCAACGACATGGGCTATGGCCGAGGAGGAGGAAGAGGTGGAGGATGATGGGAAGACTGTGGCCCTCGCCAAGGGTGGCGTGACCAACCTCGCGAGGATCACTGGCAGGACCATCCTCATGAGGATCGCCCGCACGGCAACGCAGGCCTCCCTCCTCTACCGCCAACACCAAGAAGGAACGAAGACCAACATCAAGACGAGGGGGCTGGGGGCTTCCAGGAGCCGCGCGCAATCGCTTGCATCTTGGGTGGCGCCCAGGCCCCAGCATCACAGCGCATCTTCAAGCAGTTTGCTCACGAGGTGAATGCAGTCCTCCCCAAGCTTGAGGCCACGCGCCCTCTCAGGTGGTCTACGTGCGCCATCACGTCCAGCTCAGCGGATCAGCTCAAGTGCGCGGCGAAGGCCGGAGTCCTCCCGATGCTTTTCTCCCTAGTCATCAGCAATGTGCAGGTCACCAGGACCCTCGTTGATGGAGGCGCAGGACTCAACGTCCTGTCCGTCGAGACGTTCGACAATCTCCAAGTGCCGTTTCATCAGCTCTAGCCAACCAAGCCTTTGTCAGGAGTCACCGATGGTTCCACTGTTCTGATAGGACAAGTTCGCCTGCCAGTCACCTTCGGGCAGCGCAACAACTACCGCACCGAGCTCATCGTCTTCGACGTCGCCCACATTCGCCTACCATACAACGCCATCCTCGGGTACCCAGCCCTAGCCAACTTCATGGAAGTGACTCACCATGGCTACAATGTCCTCAAGATGCCAGGAAGCGGTGGAGTCATCACCGTACCCTATGAGGAAAGGGACGCGGTGTGTTCTCTTGAGCGTGCGTTCCTAGCCGCAGCAATCGAAGACCCAGATCACAGGAGACGAAGACTTCCCGAGGTGACCCTTAAGAAGAAGAAGGCTTCGCCTGGCCCAAGCCATAAGGAGGCAGGCGCCTCCGGAGGCGTTGTGTCAAGATTTGTGCCCGTTCAGGGAGCGCCACCCTCTGTCGCATAGGAAAGCACGCCCGGCGCCCTCCTTAGGCAGGGCTCAGGGGCTCTTTCTTGGAGAGCCATCGACTTTGCCAAGGTCACGAGGGAGGCGCTCGGGCACCACTTGGAGGGGTGCTTCCAGGCACGTTTCCCTCAGGAAGGTACGAGGCAAGGAAGACCAAACCCTCAGGAGTTCATCACAAGAAACACCCAGGAGCTACAGGAGTCGAGAGTCATCCGCGGCAGCCGCCGCTTGCCCGCTGTGGCCCCACATCCAGGCGAGGATGGTGGGCTGCGCGTCTCATCGATGTGCCAGGGCTCAACCAAGCCGCGTCTCAGGAGCGCCTCTGGCCTTCGCGCGTGGGGCGTTGCGAGGGTCCACCTCACAGCTACATTCGCATGCCTTTTGGCCTGCCGAACGCGGTCGCCGCTCATCAGCGCCTATTGAGGAGCATTCTGGAGGCTCAGGAGGTCAGGAATTGTGCGGTCCTCGCAGAGGTGGAGATGGCCCTCGAAGACCTACCCGTACCCCCGGAGCCTCTCGAGGCTCCTGGGCTTGGGGGCTCGTGAAGGTCGACGTCTTCACCGAGCGTCGCCCACTTCTTCGGCATCACTTCATCTTCAACGTCATCAGGTGACATCTTTCAAGTTCTATTTTTAGCTGGGAGAGCCCATAGGGCCGCGTCGTTCCCCGGTCGCGTGGGTCCGTCCCTGCGGCATGTATCCATTTTGCTTACGCGCTTTACCTACCCTATTGGGGGCGCCCCTCAGGCTGCATCATCCCCAAGCTGCTCGGGCCTGGCCCAGCGGCATTTGCTTTTCCCGCATCTACTTGAAATGAATTTGCTCCTCCGCACTTAATCTGGTTCCCATGATCGTCATCTACTGCTTATCGTGGACTTCTCCGCTCTCATGCAAATCGCTTGCACGTTAAAAGGGGGGTCCCTGAGCATTGCGACTCATGCGCTCCTACTGGCTCTCCAGCCCTCACCCCCTGCCCTTGACCCACGGCATCGCGACCTGTCATACCAGCGGCGGCTGAGCTCGCTCGAGGGCCGGGACCTGAGGACGTAGAGCGTTGCATTCTAACCTCCCTGCAGGAACACACCATTGATAAAGGCCTAGAGCCAGGCGCAACCCGCCTCGAGGTAGGGCCTCGTGAGTCCTGCGCTGGCTCACGAGTGCCCAAATACACCTCTCCTAGCCCTACCGTGCCGGCCACGTGTCAGGGAGGGGCTGTACAGGCCCCGGGGCTCCTCCCGAAGGGGAGCCCCCCTCCCACGTACCAGTGGAAGCACCATGCTCCGTGCTGGCTGACGACACTGCCGAGGAGCGGCTATGCCCATACACATATGGAAGCGCTATGCTCCGCACTGGTGATAAACAACTAAGGGTGGCCCACAGCCATACCAACCTCAGGGAGCCTAGAGCTCAGTGTCTGGCACCATTGCAATGCCTTCCCTCGGGAGTGCCGCGCGAGGGGGCTGGACACGGGGGCTACGCCCTGGCCATGCCCGAGCGCACGCCACCTAGCCAGGTCCCTCGGACCTGGTCGTCGCACGCCCCTCCCCGAGCGGAGCCAAGGTATGAAAACCCGTTTGAACGTCAAGGGGGACTCCTGAGCATCGCGAGTCAGGAGCCTAACTTGCCACGTAGCCCCTCACTCCTTAGTCCCGTCCTGGTTTCCGGTCGGAGCTAACAGCGGTTGAGGTATGCGCGGGGCCGGGCCCTGCAGACGCAGAATGACCAATCCACTCCATTGCTCCCCCGTCCCTACTTGTTGCTCGCGCATCAAAGGGCACACCTGAGCATCGCGATTCAGGAGCCTAACTTGCCACATATCCCCTCACTCCTTAGTCTCGTCCTGGTTTCCGGTCAGGGCTAACGGCGGTTGAGGTATGCGCGGGGCTGGGCCCTGCCGACGTAGAGCGCATGCAAATAGGAGGGAAAATGCAAATTCCAAGGAATTTCAAGCAAATATTACAAGCCATAGATTGTTTCACGACGCCAAACACAAGTTTAAACGCCTCCGCGAGGCATGGTGCATGTTGTAGGAGTAAAAATAGGACAGAAGTCGCGAAGGGATCACTATCCAGTGGCGCCGCCGCCTGTGGTGGAGTCACGCTGGGCAACTCCGCGGCAAAGCCTCGGCTCGGCCTTTCACGGCCTCAGCGGCAGCGGAGGCAAGGTCACCGCTCACGGGTCCCAGCAGGCTATCGAAGTCGACGTTGGGGTCGCCCAGGTAGACGTGGCTGAGGACATGCGTCAGCGCTGCAGAAGACAGGGCATGCACCTCGGCCTCGGCCGTGGGGCCGAGGCCATCTGCGACATCTTCAAGCGCACGGACCAGGAAGGGAAGCAGCTCGGCGGGGCCATCCTCCGCACCAGCCAACGGCTCCTCCAAGCCGCCCTCATAAAGCGTCTTCAGCGCGGTGCGAGCTTTCTTCTCCAGCTACGCGAAGGCCACCCAATCCTCGGCCAGCACCTTCGCCTTGGCGTCTAGCTTGGTCCTCTCCGCCTTCAGCGACCGCTCCAGCGTCTCCAACCGACCGCAGCGGTCATCAAGATTGGAGCCCCGGTCCTTGATGGCAGCCTCCCGAGCCTTCATCTCCTTCTCCTTTTCCTGGCGGCCGCGGACCTCCTTGGCGAGCTCGTCGCGCAAGCCTTGCAGCTCGACCTCCAGCGCCTTGCAGCGGCCCTGGGCAGCTGCGGCGTCGCCCGGGGAAGCGTTTCGAGCGGCCTTGGCTTGGTTGGCGGCCTACTTCTCCCCATCGGAGGCCGACATGGCCTGGCTCAGCGCTGCTCGGACGAAGGCGGCAGAATGGGCCCAGCCAGAAGCTAGCTCCAGGCGCCCGACCACTAGGCGAGGGTCCGTGCTCAGAAGATCCTCCCGCAGCTGGCTCAGTTTGTTGGCAACCCGGTCCAGGATGACGGAAGAGGGGTCAGAAGAGACGAGAACCAGTGGGGCGGGCGGAGAGGACGGCAGCGTGATCACAGCTTGGCAGGAAGGAACCCCCTGGGCCTTGGCTACCCCGGCTGCAGCATCGAGCGCAGCCGCCTCCACGGTCAGCGGGGCCACGGCGGCTGACTCCTCGCCGAAGCGTCCCAATTGGCCTCGCGAATACTATCGGGCAGGGGAGGCGTGAGCCTCGCCGTCTCCTTCCCCAGTAGATGAAGGCGCCACCCCGGCAGATGGACTCGCCCCAAGCAGGGCCGCAGAAGCCCCTCTCAACCTCTTCGCTGCAGGTGCGGGCCTGGCAAAAGAATGCAGACGTCAAGCCTCGGTGCAGAAACCAAGCAAAGCATGAATCGAGCACTTATTGGTCGTCGTTCGCGGACTCAAGCAGCTTCCGGCCAAACTTGAAGCCCGAGAGCCTGCAGCTGGGGTCAGCCTTGGGAGGCCCAGAAGCAGAAGGCATGTCAGGAGGGCTGGAGCTGGCTTTAGACCGCTCGGGGACCAGAGCAGACCCTGGGAGAACCGGCCCCGACCTGCCCTTCCTTGTGACCAAGGGAGAGTCCTCCCCTCCTCGCCTAGCGCCAGCCTCGTCGTCGTCCTGCATGGAGCGAAGGCCCCGGGACCTGCGCCGAGGGAAGGACTCCCCCGACTCCTCGCCAGTCGCCTCAGAGTCAGACTCTTCCTCCTCTGCCTCTTCTTCCCACTTGAGCTGCCGGAGGACACGTCCACCATCGCCAGTGCCGCCAGATCCTCGGGAGCTTCCGCAGGCACCAGCCCCTCACCATTGAAGGTGGGCATGGTGTTCACCACCTGCTCCCAGTCGTCACGAAGGAACAGGGGGACGGGGGTGCCCATCGGGCTCGCCACGTCTCCCCCAACCAATGAGTGGAGGGCCGCGACCAGATCCTCATCGGTCAAGGCCTCAGAGCTTAGGTGCAGGGCGGCGTCCGCTTCCCCAAGCCTCCACAATGGGAGCGAGTGCTCCTGGAGTGGAGCCACCCGGTGCTCCAAGAACTCCCTCAGGAGTGTAGCCCCGGTCAGCTTCGCCACCCCCAAGTAGCCTGGCCTCAGGTCCGCGTTCATCCTCTTCAGCACCGCCTTCACATGGGGGTCGACGAGCTCTGCAGGGGACCATGCATCAACGGCCTTGGGCTGCCCCGTAGGCAACACCAGTCGGGGGTGGAGGCGCCCGACGTCCACCATGACCCACTTGCTCCAGAAGCCCTCGTTTCTCTTCCCAGGCTTCGAGATAGCATTGGAGTTGGAATATGCGATAAACCCGGAGGGAAAACTAGTGGCGCAACATGGCCATAGAGGGCTTCACCCTAACGTGAGCCTCGCAATAGTAAGCGAAAATCGCTAGTAGAAGAACAAAGTTGGGGTGGAAATGCAGAGCTTGCAAGTTGTATTGGCGGAGAATAGCAAAGAAGAACTCGGAGACAGGAGGCACCAGACCGGCGATGATGCCGCTCATAAAGAACGGATAGAAGGTGCTCCCCTTGCCCTCAGGCTAGTCGGAGCCGGCCTTGAGCACTGTCGCCCCCTTGCTGCCCCGCGCGACCGTCATGAGGTGCGTGAGGGCGTGGTTCTTCTCTGACAAGTTCAAGGGATACAGAGCCGGTCAGTACCAGGCCTCGGTTGGGGACTTGCGAGGCGCCATGGCATGCCGGATGGGAAGGATTGAGACAGATTTGGAGGATTTCGGGAGCAGGAAGGAGAAGAGCGAGAAAGGGGATCAGGGGCAAGGCGAACGAGAACAAAGGAAGTAATCCTAGCCCGGGCACCTCTTTGTCAGATGGACGGTTGCTGAGGCGTCGTGTGGAAGCGCAGACGCCCACGTCCAATCAATCGCCACGCGATGCCCAAGGCCGCAGGCTATTGGGGCCCGCGGCGCTTCGCGCTTGCCCCTTTGCTTCTCTGCTAAGCCAAGCCCGGGCGCGCCTTGGGCCCGGGGGCTACTGTCGGTGTTCTGGGAACAGGGGTCCCCAGACTTGCCTGCCTGCGGCCTGCGGCGTGGCTCGAGTGGGGGCCCAGTGCAGCCCAGCTTCATCAGCTCAAGCTCAAGACCCTCGCAAGGGGCCAAGCCTTGCGGGGCAGACGACAGGAGGCTTCCTCAGGAGCAGCCTCATCAGGCAGGCTCGCGAGGAGGCAGAGAGATCAAAGCAGGGGTGCCTCGCGAGGAGCCCGTGACGCAAGCCATGACGATCGAGATTAGGCGGGCGCCAGGCGGGTGCCGGCCTGCGCAGTGTCCTTGTTTCCCCTTCGGTGCAACGGGATCAAGCACAGGCCAAGGCATCGGGCAAACGTTACCATTCCGATGCAACGAGACCAAGACCAGCAGAGCGGCAGGATGGAGGTCACCGTGGAGCCCAAGACGGCGTCATCACCAGTGCTTTTGGCAGCCGAAGACCACCTTTGGTCAGGATAACTTGTACTAGATGTTCCCCTTCAAAATGGCCAATTGCTGGCGCCCTTCCCGCTCATTATTTGTGAATAGGACCAGGGCCTCTATAAATAGGACTAACCACCATAGGGATGAGAGGGGAGAAAAAGTGAAAAGGGAAAAGAGAAAGAGAGAGAGAGAGAGAGAGATCCAGACCAAGTAGAACACACCGCACCAGCTCTAGAACGCCTCTCGTGAGGCTGTTCTTCCCCTGTATTGTTCATCATCAGCCCCTGAGGCAATCCACTACACCACACACTAGAGTAGGGTATTACACCACATTAGTGGCTCGAACCAGTATAAACCTCGTGTCCTTTGTGTGTTCTTCTTTCCGGCCTAGATTTCTTGCGAGCCAAAGAAGCGCGAGTCGGTAGGGTAAAGATCTCCGTGCGCACCCCAGAGTTCGAACCTTAAGGGTCTGCCGGAACCCGAAACCCGAAATCTGCCCATGTATTGCGTGAAGATTCAAAAAGTTGAGAACACTAAAAGTATGAAACAATTGCTTGGCTTGTCATCGGGGTTGTGCCTGATTTAAATACTTTGTGTGGTGAAGATAGAGCATAGCCAGACTATATGATTTTGTAGGGATAACTTTCTTTGGCCATGTTATTTTGAGAAGACATGATTGCTTTGTTAGTATGCTTGAAGTATTATTATTTTTATGTCAATATTAAACTTTTGTGTTGAATCTGATGGATCTGAATATTCTTTCCACAATAAAGAGAATTACATGGATAAATATGTTAGGTAGCATTCCACATCAAAAATTCTGTTTTTATCATTTACCTACTCGAGGACGAGCAGGAATTAAGCTTGGGGAAGCTGATACGTTTCCAACGTATCTATAATTTTTGATTGTTCCATGCTATTATATTATCAACCTTGGATGTTTTATATGCATTTATATGCTATTTTATATGATTTTTGGGACTAACCTATTAACCCAGAGCCCAGTGCCAGTTTCTGTTTTTCCTTGTTTTAGAGTATCACAGAAAAGGAAAATCAAACGGAGTCCAATTGACCTGAAACTTCATGGAACTTATTTTTGGAAGGAAAGCAACCCGGGAGACTTGGAGTCCACGTCAAGGAAGCTTCGAGGAAGCCACAAGGTAGGGGGCGCTCCCACCCCCCTGGGCGCGCCCTCCACCCTCGTGGGCCCCTCGTGGCTCCCCTGATGTACTTCTTCCGCCTATATATATCCATATACCCTAAAACTATCGGGGAGCACAATAGATCAGGAGTTCCGCCGTCAGAAGCCTGCGTAGCCACCGAAAACCAATCTAGACCCGTTTCGGCACCCTGCCGGAGGGGGGAATCCCTCTCCGATGGCCATCTTCATCATCCCGGTGCTCTCCATGACGGGGAGGGAATAGTTCTCCCTCGGGGCTGAGGGTATGTACCAGTAGCTATGTGTTTGATCTCTCTCTCTCTCTTTCTCTCGTTTTCTTGATTTGGCACGATCTTGATGTATCGCGAGCTTTGCTATTATAGTTGGATCTTATGTTTCTCCTCCCCCTGTACTCTCTTGTAATGGATTGAGTTTTCCCTTTGAAGTTATCTTAATGGATTGAGTCTTTAAATATTTGAGAACACTTGATGTATGTCTTGCCGTGCGTATCTGTGGTGACAATGGGATATCACGTGATTCACTTGATGTATGTTTTGGTGATCAACTTGCGGGTTCCGCCCATGAACCTATGCATAGGGGTTGGCACACGTTTTCGTCGTGATTCTTCAGTAGAAACTTTGGGGCACTCTTTGAGGTTCTATGTCTTGGTTGAATAGATGAATCTGTGATTTTGTGATGCATATCATATAATTATACCAACGGATACTTGAGGTGACATTGGAGTATCTAGGTGACATTAGGGTTTTGGTTGATTTGTGTCTTAAGGTGTTATTCTAGTACGAACTCTATGGATTTTTGTGACACTTATAGGAATAGCCCAACGGATTGATTGGAAAGAATAACTTTGAGGTGGTTTGGTACCCTACCATAATCTCTTCGTTTGTTCTCCGCTATTAGTGACTTTGGAGTGACTCTTTGTTGCATGTTGAGGGATAATTATGTGATCCAACTATGTTATTATTGTTGAGAGAAGTTTCACTAGTGAAAGTATGAACCCTAGGCCTTGCTTCAACGCATTGCAATACCGTTTGTGCTCACTTTTATCATTAGTTACCTTGTTGTTTTTTTATTTTCAGATTACAAAAACCTATATCTGCCATCCATATTGCACTTGTATCACCATCTCTTCGCCGAACTAGTGCACCTATACAATTTACCATTTTATTGGGTGTGTTGGGGACACAAGAGACTCTTTGCTATTTGGTTGCAGGGTTGCTTGAGAGAGACCATATTCATCCTACGCCTCCTACGGATTGATAAACCTTAGGTCATCCAATTGAGGGAAATTTGCTACTGTCCTACAAACCTCTGCACTTGGAGGCCCAACAACGTCTACAATAAGAAGGTTGTTTAGTAGACATCAACGGGTCCCGGTCCCAAGGCGGCTATAGCCGTCTCTGGTATGCCAGGTCGCGATGCCGTGTTCAAGGCCAGGAGGTGCGCGGCCCGAGGTCCAGTAAGAGCCCCTGAGGCGCGATGCTCAGGAGGTCCTCCTTAGCGCTCAAGTGGCCATGGCAAGGAAAGAAAGGAAGATGACTTGGCCACAATAGGGTTGCGGCATGGCGTGAGTGACTATTAGGCCCAAATATTTTGCTGATCCAAGGGCGAGACTTTTTGATGACTTTGTAGAGATTCTTGATGTTGCGCTAGGGCTGTGCACCAACTTACGCGATATAGCTAGGCCGGCCCGTGCGAGTTTTCCTTCTGCCGAGCTCCTCTTAATGCTCTACGTCCTCAGGTCCTGGCCCTCGAGCGAGCTCAGCCTCCGCTGGTATGCCAGGTCGCGATGCCGTGGTCAAGGCTAGGGGGTGAGGGCTGGAGAGCTAGTAAGAGCTCCTGTGTCGTGATGCTCAGGACCTCCCATTTAATGCGCAAGCGAGTTGCATGAGAGGAAAGGGGACTCGCGGTGCCGCTGCTACCCTTCCTGCGGGGTTCCTGTGAACAGGCATAAGGAGAAACATGGTTTGCCGTTACTGCCGCCTGCCTGCCGCTGGTTGGTATTGATGAAGTGAAGGCACTGAGGGCCTGGTGAGGTGACGTGCACGACGCGTGCCAAGAGCCAGAGCTTGACCACTCAGATTTGTCGGTCGTGGGAGGGACGGACCCATGCACCAGCGCTGTGCCTGTGTAGAGGCCCCGAGGGAGGTGATGATCAAGCAGGCGATTGCAGTTGGAAGGTTGAGCATGAAGAGCAGATTATCTGGGATAAATGTAGGAAGGTACATGCCACTGGGTCTAGCCAGAGTGTCCTGGGGATGATGCAGCCCGAGGGGCGCCCCCAGCGAGGTAAGCTTAGAAACATAAGCAGAAAGGATACATGCCACAGGGACAGACCCACATGGCCTAGGAATAGTGTAGCTCGAGGGGCGCTCCCAGCTTAAATGAACTTGGAAGACGTCACCTGGGTCTGTAGACGAAGTAGAGCTGGTGCAGCTGAAGCCACACGTTGAAGGAATGACTCCTCACGAGCCACCCGGACCCTAAGCCTCGAGAGGCTCTGGGGGCTCAGGAGGTTCCCTGAAGGCCGCCTCCATCTCCTCTAGAACGGCGTGGAACCTGGCCTCCTAGGCCGCCAGGACTTGCCGCACATTGCGCCGATGGGCCGATGCCACGCTCGGCAAGCCGAAGCGCATGCGAACGAAGCTGTGTGGTGGACCCTCACAGCGGCCCGCGCGTGATGGCCAGATGCTTTCCTGAGATGCGGCCCTGTTGAGCCCTGGGATGTCGATGCAGGCGCGCAGCTCAGCACCCTCGCCTGGGTGGTGAGCCACACTCTGTGAACGGCTGTCGCCATGCATGGCTCTTGCGTCTTGTAGCTCCTGGGTGGTCTTGGTGATGAACTCCTAGGTGGTGGGCATTTATTGCCCCATGCTCTCCTGAGGAACACGTGCCATGAAGCACGCTTCCATGTGGTGCCCAAGCGCCTCCCTCGTGAGATTGGCTAGATCTCAGGCCCTCCAAAGGAGAGCCCCCGAGCCTTGCCTGAGGAGAGCATCGGGCATGCTTTCCTATGCGGTGGAGGGAGGCACCCGTGGAGCGGGTGCCGATCCTGATGAGGCTCCTGATGTGACGCCATCTTCTTGGGGTCCTGCACGGCGCGGCAGCTTCTTCTTGGGGATGGTCTCCGGAGGGCCTTCACTTCTGCTGTCAGGGTTGTCGATTGCCGCAGCTTGGAAGGCGCGCTTGAGGGAGCACACCGCATCACTTTCTTCACATGGGACCATGATGATCCCCCCGCTTCCTGGCATCTTGAGTATGTTGTAGCCGTGGTGAGTGACTTCCATGAACTTGGCTAGGGCCGGTACTGCGAGGATGGCATTGTCCGGCAGGCGGATGTGCGTGACATCGAAGTCGATGAGCTCGGTGCGGTAATTCTTGCACTCCCCGAAGGTGACAGGCAGGCGGACTTACCCTATTGGTGTGGTGGAACCGTCAGTCACTCCTAAGAAAGGCCTGGTTGGCTGGAGCTGCTCATAGGGCACTTGGAGGTTGTCGAATGTGTCGGCAGATAGGACGTTAAGCCCTGCGCCACCGTCGATGAGAGTCTTGGTGACTTGCACATTGCTGATGACTGGGGAGCACAGCATGGGGAGTGTGCCAGCAGTGGCTGCGCACTTGAGCTGGTCGGCCGAGTTGAAGGTGATGGCGCATTGGGACAACCAGAGTGGGCGCGTGGCCTCGAGCTTGGGGAGCACCGCGTTTACTTCGCGAGCGAACTGTTTGAAGATGCACTGAGAGGCTGGGGCCTGAGCGCCGCCCAGGATGCAAGTGACCGCGCGTGGCTCCTGGAAGCACCCAGCCTCCTCGTCCTGGTGGTGGTCGTCGTTCCTCCTTGGCGGCGGCAACGGGGGAAGACCAGCGTTTCCCTGGGGGCGATCCTCACGAGGCGGGTCCCTCCAAGCGCCCTCGCGAGGTTGGTCCTGCCAGCGGTCCTCACGAAGCCGGTCATGCCACTCCTGGCACGGGCCACGGTCGTCCCATCGTCCGCCTCTGCGTCCTCCTCCGCGGCCGTAGCCCCGGTCGTTGCGCTCGGGGCGTCGGCCAAAGCGTCCTTCCCGAATGGCTCTGAGCTCTTGACAGTCGCTGGTGTTGTGGGTGTTCAGGTTGTGGAAGGCACAGAATAGGCGGCCGTTCTTGGATGACTCAGGCTGATCTCTGCCTCGCTTGGTGTCGGGCTCTCCTGCGAGCACTACTTCCTCCTTGCGTTTCACGTCCTTGGCCTTTGTCTTCTTTTCCTCCACTCCTACAACTGGCAGCTCAAGGAGAGAGAGGCGCCCCTCCTCAGCTCTTGCGCACCTGGTCGCCAGGTTGAACAGCTCCTGAGATGTGCAAAGCTCCTCATGGATAGCCAGCTCTACCTTCATCTTGATGTCGCGGACGCCGTCGGAAAACGCGGAGATGATGACTTCGTCCATGACCTTGGGGATCTTGAGGCGGGTGCTGTTGAAGCGTTGGATGTACTTCTGGAGGGTCTCTCCTGGTTGTTGCTTGATGCGGCATAGGTCGCCCACGACTGGTGGGCGGTCACGAGTGCCCTGGAAGTTGGCGACGAAGCGGTCGCGCATCTCGTCCCAGGAGGAGATCGAGCTGTGCTACAGGTTCAGGAGCCAGGAGCGGACCCCATCCTTGAGAGCCATGGGAAACCAATTCGCCATGACTTTTTCATCGCCATTGGCCACTTTGATGCTCAACACGTAGAGCTGCAGGAACTCCGCGGGGTCGGCGGTGCCGTCATATCGAGGAGGCAGATCTTGCTTGAACTTGCCTGGCCAGGAAACGCTATGTAGCTCAGGGTTGAAGGCGCGGCAGCCTGCCGTGGTCGCTAGGGCCCGCTTCGGGGGTGGAGCTTGGTCTTGGCGAGGTCCGCCCTGTGCCACCGCAGGGGGCATGCGGTCTTGACGAGGTGGCACGGGGAGCACTGGCGCAGCTTCTTGCGGCCGCGGGATTTCTTGGCAGCTCCTTTCTTCACGCGCGGGCGCCGGGCGCGGCGGATCACGCCGGGGAGGTGCGCGCCTTGGCGCCAAGGCACCATCTTGGGGTCGAGGCGGTGGAGGCACGCCACGAGCCCCGTCGCCCGCGGCCTGCTGAGGGGGAGGCAGAGAGTGGGACGGCGCCAGAGAGCCCCTCGCGACACGGACGAACTCGGCAACGCGGTCGAGCCACTCCTCATAGACGTCGTCGACGGGGCGGTAACGCAGGAGCTCGTTCGCCGCGATGAGCGCGGCATGGGAGCGTGGTGCGCGTGAGATGAAGAGCCAGCAGGGGTGAGTGATGGAGTAGCGGAGCGGCCGTGCTGCCGCATCGAAGGATGTTGCGAGGACCCCTGATGCTCGTTTCCCACCAGGCCGGTGGCAGCGTTAGCGGTGGGGGATGGAGAATGACGAGGCGACCTACCGACGGGAGACGTTTGAGCGCGCGGGCGGCAAGGGCATCCTGACGCTCAGCTCGAGCGCCGCGAGTGTCTGACATGCAGACGATGGAACGACGGAGCGACGAACTGATGGAGGGGAAGCTACGACGCACCCCTACATGGCACGCCAAATGTCGGGGTATGGGGTCCCGACAAAACCTTAAGGTTCGAACACTGGGGTGCGCGTGAAGTCTTTCCCTCCAACCGATCTACGCTCTAGCTTGCTAGGATCTTGCGGACGAACTCAACGAACTCACAACACAGAAGGACAGAGGGTTTATACTGGTTTGGGCCACCGTTGCGGTGTAATACCCTACTCCAGTGTGGTGGTGGTGGATTGCCTCTTGGGCTGATGATGAACAATACAAGGGAAGAACGGCCTCCCGAGGTTGAGGCGTTCTTGTGCTCGGTGAGCTTGTGTGTGGGGGGGTGGTCTCTCTCAAGCTCAGATTAGATCGTCCTCTCAATCTTCGATCCTCTAGCTATGATCCGATCGTCCTCTCAAGCTTCAATCCTCTAGCTAAGATCCGATCGTCCTGCTCTACTGTGGTGGCTAGTCCTATTTATAGAGGCCCTGGTCCTCTTCCCAAATATCAAGCTGGAAGGGAGCCAACAATGGCGGGCTAATTTGAAGGGGGACAGCTAGTACAAGCTATCCTGACAAAAGTAGTCTTCGCCCACACAAAGTTCTGGTGGTGACGCTGTTCTGGGCTCCACGGTGACCTCCATCTTGTAGTCCATGGTCTTGGTCTCGTTGCACCGAAATGGCAACCTTTGCCTGAGGCCTTGGTACTCCGCGGCTGCGCTTGCCCTCTTTGCACCAAAGAGGAAACAAGGACGCTGTGCGCGCTGGCGCCCGCCTGGCGCCCGCCTGGTGTCGATCGTCATGGCTCACGTCACGAGAACATCGTGAGGTTCGCCTCGCCTTGATATCTCTGCTCCTCGTGAGCCTGCCTGGCTAGGCCACTCCAGAGGAGGTCTTGCGTCGTCTGCCTCGTGAGGCTTGGCCCCTCGCGAGGCTCTTGGGTGCTTTGTTGGTGATGATAGGCCATACGGCCTGCTGGCTCAGCCACGCCGCTGGCTGCAGACAGGCAAGTCTGGGGACCCCCGTTCCCAGAATGCCGACAGTACCGCTACACTTGCATGCCTTTCGGACTGCACAACGCAGGTGCAACCTTCCAGCGGCTCATGCACATCACCTTGGGTCGTCAGCTCGGGAGAAAGGCTGAATCCTACGTCAACGACATCGTGGTGTAGTCTCGGGAGGCAAGGACCTTGATCCAAGACCTGGAGGAGACCTTTGAAAGCCTCCGCCAGGTGGACTTGCGGCTCAACTCGGAGAAGTGCGTGTTTGGCATCCCTTCCATCAAGCTGGTGGGCTTCCTTGTGTCCCACAGGGGGATCGAGGCCAACCCAGAGAAGGTCAAGGCCATTGAAGACATGAGTCCACTGCAAACCCTTAAGGAAATGCAGAAGCTTGCTAGACGGGTGACTGCGTTGGGACGCTTTATTTCCAAGCTGGGAGAGCGTGCCCTACCCTTCTTCAAGCTGATGAAGAAGAAGGACCCACTTGAGTGGACCCCGGAGGCCGACTGAGCATTTCAAGACCTAAAGAGATACCTGACCAGCCCTCCAGTGATGGTGGCGCCGCGACCTCTCGAGCCCCTAGTGCTTTATCTTACCGCCACTCCCTACTATGCTAGCGCGGCTCTAGTGGCGGTTCGGGAAGAGCACCAAGCCAAGGGCACATCGCGCCGAGCTACACCCCCATCAGGGACGACACAAGACCAGGAGGGCGCCACAAGGGACGCAGCAGCGACAGCAGAGGATCAAACTCAGCAGGGCGATGCCCCCGAGCCCGCAAAGGCCCCGACAAGCGATCAAGCGTTGGGGACTCCACCACTTCAGGAGCCACCCCAACTTCCGGAAGGCGCAAGCCTCATCAGCGCGCCTACCATCATCGAGAACCCGGTATACTTCGTCAGCACGGTGTTGTGGGACGCAAGAGCACGGTACCCCATGCCTCAGAAGCTCCTACTCACGCTCCTGGTGGTCTCACGCATGCTGCGGCACTACTTCCAAGGTCATCCCATCAAGGTCGTCTCAGCCTACCCACTGGAGAGAGGGTGCTCAGGAGCCCCAACTCCGCCCCGAGGTCACGGAATGGAACATCGAGCTACAAGCATTCCAGTTGGAGTTTAGCACCACCAGGGTCATCAAGGGGGCCACGCTCGCCGATTTTGTGGTAGAATGGACGGACGCCCCGGCTCTTGAAATAGGCGAGGACCGGTCCCTCTCACCGGGAAGCGAGGTGCCCAATGGCTGGGTCATTTATTTCGATGGTGCCTTCGCGCGCCAAGGCTCGGGGGCTGGAGCAGTGCTCATCTCGCCCACTCAGGACAAGCTCTACTATGCCGTGCAACTCTGCTTCCAGCATGGCAAGAAGGTCTCCAACAACATCGCAGAGTACGAAGGCCTCATAGACGGCCTGAAGGCTGCGGTGACACTAGGGTGAAGCGTCTCACCATCAGGGGCGACTCGCAGCTCCTCGTCAACTTCTCCAACAATGTATACGAGCCAAAGGACGAACACATGGAGGCATACCTCGCGGAAGTACACAAGATGGAGAAGCAGTTCCTGGGCCTGGAGTTGCAGCACGTGCCACGGGGAACCAACAAGGAAGCCGACGACATTGCCAGAAGGGCATCCAAGCGACAGCGCCAAGAGCCTGGCGTCTTCGTGGAGCGGCTCTTCAAGCCATCGGCGACACCGCCGCTTTCATGGACAGCGCGGCCTCGGGAGGAGCTCCCACAGCCACCTGTCGCGGGAGCCCCAGCTCGTGGCCCGACTTCAGGAGCATGTCTACTCTTGGTGCTCGATCCCCAGGAGGGATGCTGGACCAAGGAATTCAAGGAATACCTGATGCAAGGGACGCTGCCATAGGATGCAGAGTGTGTGGCCCGGCAAGCCACGGCATACTGCATCCAGGACGGTGAGTTATACAGGAAGTGGCCAAATGACGTTCTTTCGCCAGATCGGCGCCACTTCCAAGCGCCCGGGGGCTCCACCGGGCTGGGCCGCGCCCAAGTCCGACCTCACCTTCGACTCAGGGGATCATCCCTGAAACACCCTCGATGCGACTATATCTCCCACGTGTCGAGGCACGACTTAGAGGCATAATCGCATTGAAGGCATATGTCGCAAGTTAGGCAATCTTCACAACATCCCATGTAATATAATAATGAAAGGGGAGATAACATAGTTGGCTTACACTCGCCACGTCAATCAAGTACATAAATAACATTACATCATCCAAACACTCATGGCCCGACTACGGCGCCAAAATAAAAGAGAACCCAACATGCGACACGGTCCCGTTCACCCCCAACTGGGCACCACTACTGATCATCGGGAAAGGAAACATAGTAACGTTGAGAGTCTTCGTCGAACTCCCACTTGAGCTCATACGCGTCTCCTGGAGCGGAATCATCAGGCCCTGCATCTGGTGTAATAGTAATCTGTGAGCCACAGGGACTCAGCAATCTCGCACCCTCGCGATCAAGACTATTTAAGCTTATAGGTAAGGCAAGGTAAAAATAAGTGGAGCTGCAGCAAGCGACTAGCAAGTATGGTGGCTAACTTATTCGCAAAAGAGAGCGAGAAGAGGAGGCAAAGCGCGAGCGAGAAACTAGAGAGCAACCTGCGCAAACATTACTCCAACACCGTGTCCACTTCCCGGACTCCGCCGAGAAGAGGCCATCACGGTAACACACTCGGTTGATTCATTTTAATTAAATTAAGGTTCAAGTTATCTACAACCGGACATTATCAAATTCCCATCTGCCCATAACCGCGGGCACGGCTTTCGAAAGTTCAATCCCTACAAGGGAGTCCCAACTTAGCCCATGACAAGCTCTCACGGTCAACGAAGGAATAGACCTCCTCCCAAGATGTTCCGATCAGACTCGGTATCTCGGTTACTCAAGACACTTCGACAGGTTAAAACAAGACCAGCAACACCGCCCGAATGTGCCGACAAATCCCGATAGGAGCTGCACATATCTCTTTCTCAGGGCACACTCAGATGAGACTAGCTACGAGTAAAACCAACCCTCAAGTTTCCCCGAGGTGGCCCCGCAGGCAGCTCAGTTCAGACCAACACTCAGAGGGAGCACTGGCCCGGGGGGGTTAAAATAAGATGACCCTTGGGCTCCGGTAACCCAAGGGAAAAAAGGCTAGGTGGCGAATGGTAAAACCAAGGTTGGGCATTGCTGGAAAAGCTTTAATCAAGGCGAACTATCAAGGGGTTCCCATTATAACACAACCGCGTAAGGAACGCAAAATCCGGGAACATAACACCGATATGACGGAAACTAGGGCGGCAAGAGTGGAACAAAACACTAGGCGAGAGGCCGAGCCTTCCACCCTTTACCACGTATATAGATGTGTTAAGATAGCAAGATAATATAATGATATCCCAACAAGTAAATAAATGTTCCAACAAGGAACGGCCTTCAATCTTCACCTGCAACTAGCAACGCTATAAGAGGGGCTGAGCAAAGCGGTAACTTAGCCAATCAACGGTTTGCTAGGACAATGGTGGGTTAGAGGTTTGACATGGAAATTTGGGAGGCTTGAAAGCAAGTGGTAGGCATGGTAGCAATGGCATAGCAAAAGAGCGAGCAAACTAGCATAGCAAAGATAGTAGTGATTTCGAGGGTATGATCATCTTGCCTGCACAGTTGTCAAAGTTGACTGGATCCTCGAAAGCAAACTCAACGGGCTCCTTCGTAGCGAACTCGTCTCCCGGCTCTACCCAAACAAGAAAAACAAGCAACAAGGATACAATCAACCACGTGCAAGAACCCAAACAAGACGATGCGATGATGATATGCTATGCGGGATGCGATGCTGGATGCAAAATGCAAGATATGACAGGAAATGCATGAACCTGGCCTCAACTTGGAAAACCAAGTCTGACAATGGAAAGATGAGATGAAATCGCTTGAAAATGATATAAAGAACGCTGGAATCGGAGTTACAGTTTGGAAATGGCAAGCGATTCAAAAATGACACCGGTCTGCGATTTACAGCAAGTAGCCAAATAATGCAATGAGATGAACATGCTATAGCAACCAAACATGACAACAAAATGCATGGCAGGGATGCATTCAAGATTCGTAACAAAAGTCTAGCACTGAGCTACGGCCAATTCACCTATTAACAGGTTCAAACAAGCATGGCAAAAATACATATGACAAACAGATCTCAGACTTAGTGAAATTAACACTTGTCTGGAATTTCAGATCAGGTAGCCCTCTTCGGAGCAACAAAACTACATGCTACATGATCTGAAAATGGCAAAGTAAAGCACGGCATGGAGCTACTCAAAGAGCTTAACAAAAGTCCCTTAGTGACCTTGAGCCAAAAAGGAACAGAAAATACAATTGCAAGCATGTGAACATAGCAAAAACATAATCAGTTTTCAGACTTCGTGAAAAACTGACACATGCGGAAATATAGCTCAAGTAGGCATGTTTACGAGCTCGATGCACTCACTATGGTGCAAGTCATGGAAAGACAAGCATACATCTATCAAGAAGGCACAAAATTCAAGATAGACATGGAAAGAACAATAGCATATCATGCATGGATCAACTGCAACATCATCGGCAAAATTGCAAACAAGTTGACAATCTGCCCAGATTCACAAAGTAGCAAAAGTAGAGCTCGATTGACTCAAGCTAGGGTGCTCCATAATTGCAAACAAAGACATGGATGGATAGAGCACTACAAGATTAACAAAACATCCTTACTGATCATCCTCAAAAGAGGCATGGATCACTAGGAAACAACAAGAACATATGGCATCATGAGATAAACAGCTCCAGGACTTTGTGAAATTACTAAGTCCCTGAAAAGAGAATTAGCAAGTGCACCACTTTGCAAGCTTGCACAAGTCACCACACACATCACAAAAATACATGGGTTGCACATCTGTAAAGATGACAAAACCCTTAACAAAACAAATGTAGAGCATCAGGGCATATCATGCACACATTAATCATGGCAAAAATGACAAAAACCTAAATGGAGTAGCAGATCTGACAATAATCTCAAGTAGCCCTCTTCTAACACCATTTCGGGCATCAAGATGAACTCAAATGAAAATGATGCAATGGAATGAAATGATGTACTCTCTGAGGCGAACATTTTGATATGCTATATGCATGAATCGGAGCTACGGATGCAAAGTTACAGAGCCATGAACATGAGCACTTGGACTGAAAATATTCAACCTCCGAGATATAGGGTTACTGTTCACGCACGTGAACCGAGAACTCCGGTGAGGCGGCGGCGGCTCCGGCGAGCTCGAAGAAGCGGCGGGGAGGCGCGGGAGAGGTTGATCCGGCTACTCCCGGCCGGATCTGGCGGCGGCGATGGCCGACGGTGGCGGCGCGGCGGCGGGGCTCGGTGGCGAGGGAGGTGGCGGCGCGGGCGGATCGGAGGCGGCGCGGGCGAATCGGGACGCGGGGGCCGGCTCCGGGCTCCCTGGCCCGCGGCGGCGGTGAGGTGGCGGGTGCCACGTGGCGGCTCCGGAGTGGCTGCGGGCGGCGGAGCGGACGCGTCCGGTCCATCCGGATGTGTCCGGCGGCGGCGGCGGAGGAGAAATCTAGGGTTTCGGGGAGGAAGGAGATCCGAATTTCGGGGGGGGGGGTGTTTAAATAGGCATAGAGGGAGCTAGGAGAGTCCAAATGAGGTGCGGTTTTTGGCCACGCGATCGTGATCGAACGCTCTAGATGATGGAGCAGAGTTAGGTGGGTTTTGGGCCGAATTGGAGGGGTGTTGGGCTGCAACACACACGAGGCCTTTTCGGTCCCTCGGTTAACCGTTGGAGTATCAAACGAAGTCCAAATGATACGAAACTTGATAGGCGGTCTACCGGTAGTAAACCAAGGCTGCCTGGCAAGTCTCGGTCCAATCCGGAAATGTTTAATCCCCACACACGAAAGAAAACCAAAAATGACCACCGGAGGAGAACGAAGCGCCGGAATGCAAAACGGACAAGGGGGAAAATGCTCGAATGCATGAGATGAACACGTATGCAAATGCAATGCACATGATGACATGATATGAGATGCGTGACAACGATAACAACACATGGGGACAAAGACCCGAACCCGAGAAAATAAATATAACTTAACGCCGGAAACGGCAAGAGTTGGAGTACAAATTGGGAAAGTTACATCCGGGGTGTTACAATCCCGCCTCCACCGTCGGCTCGGGTGCGCTCCCAATGCTTTGCACGCCCACCATCTGCCAGGTGTCCACCACCAAGACGCTCATCGACGGCGGCGCCGGCCTCAACATGCTCTCCGTCGAGGGCTTCAGCCTTCTTCACGTACCGCTCGAGCGGCTCCGCCCTAGCAAGCCTTTCTCAGGGGTTAGTGGAGGCTCCGCCCGCTCCCTGGGGCAGATCCGCCTCCCCGTGACCTTCGACACGCGTGACAACAATCGCACCAAGCTCATCGACTTCGACATCACCCACATCGGCCTCCCGTACAACGCCATCCTCGGGTACCCGGCCCTGGCTTAGTTCATGGCGGCGACCCATCCGGCCTACAACCTCATGAAGATGCCTGGGAGCAAGAGTGTCCTCACATTACTTGGGGACACCAAGGAAGCCTTGATGATGCTCAAGCTCGCCCTCAAGACCGCCGCAACAGCGCAGCCCACCGACGCGGATACCTCCAAGGCCAAGGAGCCGCACCAACCAAGAAGAAGCAGTTTTTCACTTAGGACAAGGAAGAAACCAAGAAAGTGCCCATCGAGGAGGACGGGTCCTCGGGGGTAACCTTTACCATAGGTGCCAACCTCGAGCCTAGTTAGGAGGAGGCGCTGGTGAAGTTCTTGCATGCAAACATGGAAGTGTTTGCTTGGGAGCCCGATCAGCTGGTGGGGGTCCCAAGAGCGGTGATAGAGCACCACCTGAAGGTGTGCCCGAACATACGCCCCGTGAAGCAGAAGGCGAGGAGGCAATCCATAGAGAAGCAAACTTTCATCGTCCAAGAAACCCGTAAGTTGGAGGCTGCGGGTGTCATTCGCGAGGTTCAGTACCCCGAGTGGCTGGCAAACCCCATCGTCGTCCCCAAGAAATGCGGGAAGGATCGGATGTGCGTCGACTTCACCAACCTCAACAAGGCCTGCCCCCAAGATCAGTTCCCGCTTTCACGCATCGACCAGATCGTCGACTCCACTGCCGAGTGCGACTTGCTATGCTTCCTGGATGCATTCTTAGGATATCACCAGATCAAGATGGTGGTAGAAGATGTGGAGAAGACAGCCTTCCTGACCCCATGTGGGGTGTACCTGTCGGGGTATGGGGTCCCAGCAAACCCTTAAGGTTCGAACGCTAGGGTGCACGCGAAGTCTTTCCCTCCAACCGATCTACGCTCTATCTCGCTAGGATCTTGCGGACGAACTCGACGAACTGACAACATAGAGGGACACAAGGTTTATACTGGTTCGGGGCACTATTGCGGTGTAATACCCTACTCCAGTGTGGTGGTGGTGGATTGCCTCTTCGGCTGATGATGAACGATACAAGGGAAGAACTGCCTCCTGAGGTTGAGGCATTCTTGTGCTCGGCAAGCTTGTGTTTGTGGGGGTGGTCTCTCTCAAGCTCAGATCAGATCGTCCTCTCAAGCTTCGATCCTCTAGCTAAGATCCGATCGTCCTCTCAAGCTTCGATCCTCTAGCTAAGATCTGATCGTCCTGCTCTACTGTGGTGGCTAGTCCTATTTATAGAGGCCCTAGTCCTCTTCCCAAATATCGAGCGGGAAGGGAGCCAACAATGGCGGGCTAATTTGAAGGGGGACAGCTAGTACAAGTTATCCTGACAAAAGTAGTCTTTGCCTGGACAAAGTTCTGGTGGTGACGTTGTTCTGGGCTCGATGGGGACCTCCGTCTTGTAGTCCATGGTCTTGGTCTTGTTGCACCGAAATGGCAACCTTTGCATGAGGCCTTGGTAATCCGCGGCTGCGCGCGCCCCCTTTGCACCAAAGAGGAAACAAGGACGTTGTGCGCGCTGGTGCCCGCCTGGTGTCGATCGTCACGGCTCACGTCACGAGAACCTCATGAGGTTCGCCTCGCCTTGATATCTCCGCTCCTTGTGAGCCTGCCTAGCTAGGCCACTCCAGAGGAGGTCTTGCGTTGCCGCCTCGCGAGGCTTGGCCCCTCGCGAGGGTCTTGGGTGCTTTGTTGGTAAGGATGGGCCGTACGACCTACTGGCTCAGCCACTCCACGGGCCGCAGGTAGGCAAGTCTGGGGACCCCGTTCCTAGAACACTGACAGTAGCCTCGGGCCCATGGTGCACGCGGTCTTGGCTTCACGGCGAAGCCAAGGGTCAAGCTCGAAGCATCATGGGCCCCCAAAGCCTGCGGCCTCGGTTGACGCATGGCGGTTGATTGGACATGGGCGTCTCCGCTTCCCCATGCTGCTTCGGTGACTGCACGACTTGACAAGTCCCTGCAACATGCAAGGGAAACCATCATTACCTGTGATCGTGGGAGACGCCGGTTGGCCTTCTCTTGCTATAAATGGGGAGGGGGCGGAGCCCCCGTTGCCCATCTCTTCCTTGCTTGCTTCCTCCTTCTCGCTCCACTGCTTGCTCCAATGGCACCCATCAGAAATTCTTCGCCGAGGATAAGGGGAAAGCCCCCCAGGATGCCCCGGAGTCGCTCCTGCCGAAGAAGAGGTAGATCCATCACCGTGATGAGGCGGCGTTGCAGGTGGTGGCGAGGCCTTTGTGCGAGCGGCCTCCGCCGGGGTACCCACTACCCCTGTACGCCCAAGCCGTAAGCTCGGGAGGACGAAGTGGCGAGCAGCGTCACCCACACCGCCCCCGGGGTCTCCGCACCTCGGTGACGTGGGTCGCCCACGCGGCGGACTCCTCGCGTGAGTTGATGCTGTGGACGCCTATGCCTTCGAACTCCTGGATACTCTTCCCACGGTTCTTCCCCAAAGTGATGCAGCCGAGGGGGCCTCTCGAGTTCTGGCTGCAGCATGCCGATTGTGGCGCTCTGGTGATCAGGGCGAAGGTCGAAGCGGTCCCCATTGGAAAAATCTTCATGACTCGCTGCTGGGGCGAGATTGCACGGATCTGTCGTGCAAGGGGTGCCCTCGCGATCCACTTCGAGTACGACGGCGCCTCCACGCTTCTCTTCAAGGTCTTCGACGCCGAAGGCCGCCGCCTGGAGTGCTGCCCTAGAGAAGAGCGCGAGGCTGATACACGCTCCGCCTGCGACTACTCCAGCAGCAGTAGCCCTTGGGAGTCCAGCAGTTCTCCCGAGCTCTACGAGACTCCGAAGACAAGTGACGACAGCTATGTCCCCCCGAGCTCTCGCCATACCTGGGGCAAGGCTGCAGCGTCCGGCAGCCGCCGCCGCTAATCTGGATGGGGTTGGCGCCGGCCTCCCGTGGCCCACTGTTGATGATGGTGTCCGCCACATGAGGATGTAGATAGGATCCCCCTTGGCATCAGCTTTTGCTTCCTCCGGAGGATCATGAATCACCCCGTGGGGGCATGTAAGGATCTCCAATGCCTTTGTACCTAGTTTCCTTGTTATGAAGATTTGACCAACGCGCGTCTCATTAAGGCTCGGCCTCCCCTTTCTTTCCTCGCGTGATACGTCTCCAACGTATCTATAATTTTTGATTGTTCCATGCTATTATATTATGAACCTTGGATGTTTCATATGCTATTTTATATGATTTTTTCGGACTAACCTATTAACCTAGAGCCCAGTGCTAGTTTCTATTTTTTCGCTTGTTTTTGAGTATCGCAGAAAAGGAAAACCAAACAGAGTCCAATTGACCTGAAACTTCACAGAGATCATTTTTTGAATGAGAAGAAGCCCACGGAGTATCGGAGCTGCGCCAGAAGAGTCCCGAGGCCACATGAGGGTGGGGGTGCTCCCTACCCCCTGGCCACGCCCCCCTACCACGTGGCCGCCTCGGGGACCCCCTTGACTTGTTCCCGACTCCAACACCTCTTATATAACCCCAAACTTCTAGAAAGAAACCTAGATCGGGAGTTCTGCTACCGCAAGCCTCTGTAGCTACCGAAAACCAATCTAGACCCGTTCCGGCATCGTGCCGGAGGGGGAGGGAATCCCTCTCGGTGGCCATTTCATCATCCTGGTGCTCTCCATGATGAGGAGGGAGTAGTTCACCCTCGGGGCTGAGGGTATTGTACCAGTACGCTATGTGTTTGATCTCTCTCTCTCTCTCGTGTTCTTGATTAGCACGATCTTGATGTATCGCGAGCTTTGCTATTATAGTTGGATCTTATGATGTTTCTCCCCCTCTACTCTCTTGTAATGGATTGAGTTTTCCCTTTGAAGTTATCTCATCGGATTGAGTCTTTAAGGATTTGAGAACACTTGATGTATGTCTTGCATGTGCTTATCTGTGGTGATAATGGGATATCACGTGATCCACTTGATGTATGTTTTGGTGATCAACTTGCGAGTTCCCTGACCTCGTGAACTTATGCATAGGGGTTGGCACATGTTTTCGTCTTGACTCTCTGGTAGAAACTTTGGGGCACTCTTTGAAGTTCTTTGTGTTGGTTGAATAGATGAATCTGAGATTGTGTGATGCATATCGTATAATCATACCCACGGATACTTGAGGTGACATTGGAGTATCTAGGTGACATTAGGGTTTTGGTTGATTTGTGTCTTAAGGTGTTATTCTAGTACGAACTCTATGATAGATTGAACAGAAAGAATAGCTTCATGTTATTTTACTACGGACTCTTGAATAGATCGATCAGAAAGGATAACTTTGAGGTGGTTTCGTATCCTACCATAATCTCTTCGTTTGTTCTCCTCTATTAGTGACTTTGGAGTGACTCTTTGTTGCATGTTGAGGATAGTTATATGATCCAATTATGTTATTATTGTTGAGAGAAATTACACTAGTGAAAGTATGAACCACTAGGCCTTGTTTCCTAGCATTGCATTACCATTTTCGCTCACTTTTACCATTATTACCTTGCTGTTTTTTATTTTCAGATTAAAAAAACCCATCTCTACCATCCATATTGCACTTGTATCACCATCTCTTCACCGAACTAGTGCACCTATACAATTTACCATTGTATTGGGTGTGTTGGGGACACAAGAGACTCTTTGTTATTTGGTTGCAGGGTTGTTTGAGAGAGACCATCTTCATCCTACGCCTCCCACGGATTGATAAACCTTAGGTCATCCACTTGAGGGAAATTTGCTACTGTCCTACAAACCTTTGCACTTGGAGGCCCAACAACATCTAGAATAAGAAGGTTGTGTAGTAGACATCAAGCTCTTTTCTGGCGCCGTTGCCGGGGAGGTTAGTGCTTGAAGGTATATCTTTAGATCTTGCAATCAAATCTTTTAGTTTCTTGTTTTATCACTAGTTTAGTCTATACAAGAAAACTACAAAATATGGAATCAAGGTTGCATCACATGCTTCATCTTTTTAATGTCTTTCGTGAAAATAAGGATTTTGATAATTGTGCCAAAGTGTTAGAACAAGAATGCATGAGAATGTTTGGCACTAAATCTTTGTATGATGAGCATGATCACAATGTTGTTAGTATGAATTCCTTGGATATCCATGATTCTAATGATATGCAAATCCACAAGCTTGGGGATGCTATGCTTGATGAAGATGATATTTTTTGTCCCCCAAGTTTTGATGAGCAAATTTATTTTGATGATAGCATGCCTCTTATTTATGATGATTATATTGATGAAGGTGGGTTTGGAAGAGTGTCAACTTTAGGAAGTAATGATCCCACTATTTTGGAGGGTGTTGAATCTTATTGTGATAATTATGAAAGTCGGTTTGGAGAGGTCATGACTTTAGTTAATGTTAATCCCAGTATTTTGGAAGAGTGTAAACTTTGCATACTAGTAGATCATGAAAAGAATGCTTTATGTGATGGTTATATTTTTGAATTCATTCATGATGCTACTGAAAGTTGTTACGAGGGAGGAATATATGCTCGTAGGAATTGCAATAATATCAAGTTTCCTCTCTATGTGCTTAAAATCTTGAAGTTATGCTTGTTTTGCTTTCCTATGCAAGATGATTCTTGTTCCCACAAGTTGTTTGCTCACAAAAACCCTATGCATAGGAAGTGGGTTAGACTTAAATGTGCTAGTCATATTCTTCATGATGCTCTGTTTATGTTTCAATTCTTATCTTTTATGCGAGCATCATTGAAATCATCATGCCTAGCTAGGGGCGTTAAACGATAGCGCTTGTTGGGAAGCAACCCAATTTTATTTTTGTACCTTGATTTTTGTTTCTGTTTAGTAATAAATAATTCATATATCCTCTGTTTAGATATGGTTTTATGTTTTAATTAGTGTTTGTGCCAAGTAGAACCTTTGGGAAGACTTGGGTGAAGTCTTTGTGATCTTGCTGTAAGAAACAGAAACTTTAGCGCTCACGAGATTAGCTACCATTTTTTACTGGAGAGTGATATTAAGTTGATTATTTTTTCAGATGATTAACAGACAAATTCCTCACGTCCACCAATTTATCTCAGAATTTTTGAGCTCCAGAAGAATACGTTTGATACAGATTTGTACAGACTGTTCTGTTTTTGGCAGATTCTGTTTTCTATGTGTTGTTTGCTTATTTTGATGAATCTATGAGTAGTATCGGAGGGTATGAACCATAGAGAAGTTGGAATACAGTAGATATTACACCAATATTAATTTAGAATGGGTACACAACAATACCTAAGTGGTAATTTATTTTTTCTTATAATAACGGAGCTTACAAGTTTTCTGTCATGTTTTGTGTTGTGAAGTTTTCATGTTTTGGGTAAAGATTCGATGGACTATGGAATAAGGAGTGGAAAGAGAATAAGCTTGGGGATTCCCAAGGCACCCCAAGGTAATATTCAATGACAACCAAGATCCTAAGCTTGGGGATGCCCCAGATGGCATCCCCTCTTTCGTCTTCGTTCATCGGTAACTTTACTTGGAGATATATTTTTATTCACCACATGATATGTGTTTTGCTTGGAGCCGCATTTTATTTTCTTTTGTTTTGCTTGCTGTTTGAATAAAATACCAAGATCTGAAATTCTTAAATTTTAGAGAGTATTCACATAGTTGCATAATTATTCAACTACTCATTGATCTTCACTTATATCTTTCGAAGTAGTTTTTCATTTGCTCTAGTGCTTACTTGTATCCTTTTAGAGCACGGCGGTGGTTTTATTTTGAAGAAATAGATGAACTATCGTGCTTCACTTATAATATTTTGAGAGTCTTTAGAACAACATGGTAGTTTGCTTTGGTTATGAAACTAGTCCTAATATGATAGGCATCCAAGATGGGTATAATAAAAACTTCCATATAAGTGCATTGAATACTATGAGAAGTTTGATACTTGATAATTGTTTTGAGATATGAAGATGGTAATATTAGAGTCGTGCTAGTTGAGTAATTGTGAATTTGAGAAATACTTGTGTTGAGGTTTGTAAGTCCCGTAGCATGCACGTATTGTAACCGTTTTGTGACAAATTTGTAGCATGAGGTGTTTCTTTGATTGCCTTCCTTATGAGTGGCGGTCGGGGACGAGCCACGGTATTTTCCTACCAATCTATCCCCCTAGGAGCATGCGCGTAGTGCTTGGTTTTTGATGACTTGTAGATTTTTGAAATAAGTATGTGAGTTCTTTATGACTAATGTTGAGTCCATGGAATATACACACTCTAACCCTTCCATCATTGCTAGCCTCTTCGGTACCGTGCATTGCCCTTTCTTACCTTGAGAGTTGGTGCGAACTTCGCCGGTGCATCCAAACCGCGTGATATGATACACTCTGTCACACATAAACCTCCTTATATCTTCCAAGAAACAACCACCATACCTACCTATTATGGCATTTCCATAGCCATTCCGAGTTATATTGCCATGCAACTTTCCACCATTCCGTTCATCATGACACACATCATCATTGTCATATTGCCTTGCATGATCATGTAGTTGACATCGTATTTGTGGTATGGACACCATGCATAATTTATCATACATGTCACTCTTGATTCATTGCCCATCCCGGTACACCGCCGGAGGCATGCATATAGAGTCATATTTTGTTCTAGTATCGATTTGTAATCTTTGAGTTGTAAATAAATAGAAGTGTGATGATCACCATTAATAGAGCATTGTCCCTAAAAAATGAAAAAAAGGAAGGACAAATAAAAAAAGGAAAGGCCAAATAAAAAAAGAAAAAAAAGAAAGGCTAAATAAAAATATATAAAATAAGAAGGGACAATGCTACTATCCTTTTTCCACACTTCTGCTTCAAGGTAGCACCCTGATCTTCATGATAGAGAGTCTCTTGTTTTGTCACATTCATATATTAGTGGGAATTTTTCATTATAGAACTTCGCTTGTATATTCCAACAATGGGCTTCCTCAAATGCCCTAGTTCTTCGTGAGCAAGCAAATGGATGCACACCCACTTAGTTTCTATTGTTGAGCTTTCATACATTTATAGCCCTAGTGCATCCGTTGCATGACAATCCCTACTGCTCACATTGACATCAATTGATGGGCATCTCCATAGCCCGTTGATTAGCTGCGTCAATGTGAGACTTTCTCCTTTTTGTCTTCTCCACACAACCCCAATCATTATATTCTATTCCACCCAAAGTGCTATGTCCATGGCTCATGCTCATGTATTGCGTGAAAGTTGAAAAAAGTTTGAGATTACAAAAGTATGAAACAGTTGCTTGGCTTGTCATCGAGGTTGTGCATGGCGAGAGCATTTTTGTGTGATGAAAATGAAGCATAGCCAAACTATATGATTTTGTAGGGATAAGCTTTCTTTGGCCATGTTATTTTGAGAAGACATAATTACATAGTTAGTATGCTTGAAGTATTATTATTTTTATGTCAATATTAAACTTTTGTCTTGAATCTTATGGATCTGAATATTCTTGCCATATTAAATAGAATTACATGGATAAATATGTTAGGTAGCATTCCACATCAAAAATTCTGTTTTTATCATTTACCTACTCGAGGACGAGCAGAAATTAAGCTTGGGGATGCTTGATACGTCTCCAACGTATCTATAATTTTTGATTGTTCCATGATATTATATTATCAACCCTGGATGTTTTATATGCATTTATATGCTATTTTATATGATTTTTGGGACTAACCTATTAACCTAGAGCCCAGTGCCAGTTTCTGTTTTTTCCCTTGTTTTTCAGTATCGCAGAAAAGGAAAACTAAACGAAGTCCAATTTACCTTAAACTTCACGGAGATCATTTTTGGACCAGAAGAAGCCCACAGAATACTAGAGTTGGGCAGAAGAGTCCCTAGCCAACCACGACGGTGGGGGGCGCGCCCTACCCCCTAGGCACGCCCCCTACCTTGTGGCCGCCTCGGGGACCCCCCTTACTTGTTCCCGACTCCAACACCTCTTATATAATCCCAAACTTCCAGAAAGAAACCTAGACCAGGAGTTCCCCCGCCGCAAGCCTCTGTAGCCACCGAAAACCAATCTAGACCCATTTCTGCACCCCGCCGGAGGGGGGAATCCCTTTCCGGTGGCCATCTTCATCATCCTGGTGCTCTTCATGACGATGAGGGAGTAGTTCACCCTCGGGGCTGAGGGTATGTACCAGTAGCTATGTGTTTGATCTCTCTCTCTCTCTTATGTTCTCGATTTGGCACGATCTTGATGTATCGCGGGCTTTGCTATTATAGTTGGATCTTATGATGTTTCTCCCCCTCTACTCTCTTGTAATGGATTGAGTTTTCCGTTTTAAGTTATCTTATCGGATTGTGTCCTTAAGGATTTGAGAAGAGTTGATGTATGTCTTGCATGTGCTTATCTGTGGTGATAATGGGATATCATATGATCCACTTGATGTACGTTTTGGTGATCAACTTGCGAGTTCCGTGACCTCGGGAACTTATGCATAGGGGTTGGCACACGTTTTCGTCTTGACTCTCCGGTAGAAACTTTGGGGCACTCTTTGAAGTTCTTTGTGTTGGTTGAATAGATGAATCTGAGATTGTGTGATGCATATCATATAATCATACCCACGGATACTTGAGGTGACATTGGAGTATCTAGGTGACATTAGGGTTTTGGTTGATTTGTGTCTTAAGGTGTTATTCTAGTACGAACTCTAGGATAGATTGAACGGAAAGAATAGCTTCGTGTTATTTTACTACGGACTCTTGAATAGATCGATCAGAAAGGATAACTTTGAGGTGGTTTGTACCCTACAATAATCTCTTCGTTTGTTCTCCGCTATTAGTGACTTTGGAGTGACTCTTTGTTGCATGTTGAGGGATAGTTATATGATCCAATTATGTTATTATTGTTGAGAGAACTTGCACTAGTGAAAGTATGAACCCTAGGCCTTGTTTCCTAGCATTGCAATACCATTTACGCTCACTTTTACCACTTGTTACCTTGCTGTTTTTATATTTTCAGATTACAAAAACCTATATCTACCATCCATATTGCACTTGTATCACCATCTCTTCGCCGAACTAGTGCTGGTAATATTAGAGTCATGCTAGTTGAGTAACTGTGAATTTGAGAAATACTTGTGTTGAGGTTTGCAAGTCCCGTAGCATGCACGTATGGTAACCATTGTGTGACAAATTTGTAGCATGAGGTGTTTCTTTGATTGCCTTCCTTATGAGCGGCGGTCGGGGACGAGCGACGGTCTTTTCCTACTAATCTATCCCCCTAGGAGCATGCACGTAGTGATTGGTTTTTGATGACTTGTAGATTTTTGCAATAAGTATGTGAGTTCTTTATGACTAATGTTGAGTCCATGGATTATACGCACTCCCACCCTTCCTTCATTGCTAGCCTCCTCGGTACCGTGCATTGCCCTTTCTCACCTTGAGAGTTGGTGCAAAATTCGCCGGTGCATCCAAACCCCGTGATATGATATGCTCTGTCACACATAAACCTCCTTATATCTTCCTCAAAACAGCCACCAGACCAACCTATTATGGCATTTCCATAGCCATTCCGAGATATATTGCCATGCAACTTTCCACCGTTCCATTCATCATGACACACATCATCACTATCATATTGCCTTGCATGATCATGTAGTTGACATCGTATTTGTGGCAAGGCCACCATTCATAGTTTATCATACATGTCACTCTTGATTCATTGCCCATCCCGGTACACCGCCGGAGGCATGCATATAGAATCGTATTTTGTTCTAGTATCGAGTTGTAATCTTTGAGTTGTAAATAAATAGAAGTGTGATGATCATCATTAATAGAGCATTGTCCCGAAAAAAAGAAAAAAAGGAAGGACAATTAAAAAAGGAAAGGCCAAATCCAAAAAATAAAAAAAGAAAGGCCAAATCCAAAAAAGAAAAAAAGAAAGGCCAAATAAAAAAGAAAAAATATATAAAATAAGAAGGGACAATGCTACTATCCTTTTTCCACACTTCTGCTTCAAGGTAGCACCATGATCTTCATGATAGAGAGTCTGTTGTTTTGTCACTTTCATATACTAATGGGAATTTTTCATTATAGAACTTGGATTGTATATTCCAACAATGGGCTTCCTCAAATGCCCTAGGTCTTCGTGAGCAAGCAAGTTGGATGCACACCCACTTAGTTTCTTTTGTTGAGCTTTCATACATTTATAGCCCTTGTGCATCCGTTGCATGGCAAACCCTACTCCTCACATTGACATCAATTGATGGGCATCTCCATAGCACGTTGATTAGCCGCGTCAGTGTGATACTTTCTCCTTTTTTGTCTTCGCCACACAACCCCCATCATTATATTCTATTCCACCCATAGTGCTATGTCCATGGCTCACGCTCATGTATTGCTTTAATGTTTAAAAACATTTGAGATTACTAAAGTATGAAAATTTGCTTGGCTTGTCATCGGGGTTGTGCATGATGAGAGCATTTTTGTGTGAGAAAAATGAAGCATAGCCAAACTATTTGATTTTGTAGGTTCTTTGGCCATGTTATTTTGAGAAGACATAATTGCTTAGTTAGTATGCTTGAAGTATTATTATTTCTATGTCAATATTAAACTTTTGTCTTGAATCTTATGGATCTGAATATTCTTGCCACAATAAATAGAATTACATGGATAAATATGTTAGGTAGCATTCCAAATCAAAAATTCTATTTTTATCATTTACCTACTTGTGCTTGGGGATGCTTGATGCGTCTCCAACGTATCTATAATTTTTGATTGTTCCATGCTATTATATTATCAACCTTGCATGTTTTATATGCATTTATATGCTATTTTATATGATTTTTGGGACTAACCTATTAACCTAGAGACTAGTGCCAGTTTCTGTTTTTCCCTTGTTTTTGAGTATCGCAGAAAAGGAAAACGAAACGGAGTCCAATTGACCTGAAACTTCACAGAGATCATTTTTGGACTAGAAGAAGCCCACGGAGTACCGGAGCTGGTCCAGAAGAGTCCCGAGGCCACCACAAGGGTGGGGGCGCGCCCCCTCCCTCGTGGCCACCTCGGGGACCCCCCTGACTTGTTCCCGACTCCAACACATCTTATATAATCCCAAACTTCTAGAAAGAAACCTAGACCGGGAGTTCCCCCGCCGCAAGCCTCTGTAGCCACCGAAAACCAATCTAGACCCGTTCTGGCACCCTGCCAGAGGGGGAAATCCCTCTCCGGTGGCCATCTTCATCATCCCGGTGCTCTCCATGACGATGAGGGAGTAGTTCACCCTCGGGGCTGAGGGTATGTACCAGTAGTTATGTGTTTGATCTCTCTCTTGTGTTCTTGATTCGACACGATCTTCATGTATCGCGTGCTTTGCTATTATAGTTAAATCTTATGATGTTTTCCCCTCTACTCTTTGTAATGGATTGAGTTTTCCCTTTGAAGTTACTTTATCGGATTGACTCTTTAAGGATTTGAGAACACTTGATGTATGTCTTGCATGTGCTTATCTGTGGTGATAATGGGATATCACATGATCCACTTGATGTATGTTTTGGTGATCAAATTGCGAGTTCCGTGAACTCGTGAACTTATGCATAGGGGTTGGCACAAGTTTTCGTCTTGACTCTCCAGTCGAAACTTTGGGGCACTCTTTGAAGTTCTTTTTGTTGGTTGAATAGATGAATATGAGATTGTGTGATACATATCATATAATCATACCCACAGATACTTGAGGTGACATTGGAGTATCTAGGTGACATTAGAGTTTTGGTTGATTTGTGTCTTAAGGCGTTATTCTAGTACGAACTCTAGGATAGATTGAACGGAAAGAATAGCTTCATGTTATTTTACTACGGACTCTTGAATAGATCGATCAGAAAGGATAACTTTGAGGTGGTTTCGTACCCTACAATAATCTCTTCGTTTGTTCTCCGCTATTAGTGACTTTGGAGTGACTCTTTGTTTCATGTTGAGGGATAGTTATATGATCCAATCATGTTATTATTGTTGAGAGAACTTGCACTAGTGAAAGTATGAACCCTAGGCCTTGTTTCCTAGCGTTGCAATACCATTTTCGCTCACTTTTACCACTTGTTACCTTGCTGTTTTTATATTTTCAGATTACAAAAACCTATATCTACCATCCATATTGCACTTGTATCACCATCTCTTCACCGAACTAGTGCACCAATACAATTTACCATTGTATTGGGTGTGTTGGGGACAGAAGAGACTCTTTGTTATTTGGATGCAGGGTTGTTCAAGAGAGACCATCTTCATCCTATGCCTCCCACGGATTGATAAACATTAGGTCATCCACTTGAGGGAAATTTGCTACTATCCTACAAACCTCTGCACTTGGAGGCCCAACAACGTCTACAAGAAGAAGGTTGTGTAGTAGACATCAAGCTCTTTTCTGGCGCCGTTGCCGGGGAGGTTAGCGCTTGAAGGTATATCTTTAGATCTTGCAATCGAATCTTTTAGTTTCTTGTTTAATCACTAGTTTAGTTTATAAAAGAAAATTATAAAAATTGGAATTGAGGATACCTCATATGCTTCATCTTTTTAATGTCTTTGATGAAAATAAGGATTCCGAAAATTGTGCCAAAGTGTTAGAAGAAGAATGCATTAGAATGTTTGGAACTAAATCTTTGTATGATGAGCATGATTTCAATGTTGTTAGTATGAATTCCTACGATATCTATGATGCTAATGATATGCAAAGCCACAAGCTTGGGGATGCTATGTTTGATGAAGATGATATTTTTTGTCCCCCGAGTTTTGAAGAGCAAATTTATTTTGACGATAGCATGCCTCCTATTTATGATGATTATATTCATGAAAGTGGGTTTCGAAGAGTGTCAACTTTAGGAAGTAACGATCCCACTATTTTGGAGGGTGTTTAATCTTATTGTGATAATTATGAAAGGGCCTTTGGATAGGTCATGACTTTAATTAATGTTAATCCCACTATTTTGGAAGAATGTCAACTTTGCATACATGTAGATCATGAAAAGAATGCTTTATTTCATGGTTATATTGTTTAATTCATTCATGATGCTACTGAAAATTATTATGAGGGAGGAATATATGCTCGTAGGAATTAAAATAATATCAAGTTTCCTCTCTATGTTCTTAAAATCTTGAAGTTATGCTTGTTTTGCTTTCCTATGCAAGTTGATTGTTGTTCCCAAAAATTGTTTACTCACAAAATCCCTATGCATAGGAAGTGGGTTAGACTTAAATGTGCTAGTAATATTCTTCATGATTCTCTCTTTATGTTTCACTTCTTATCTTTTATGCGAGCATCATTGAAATCATCATGCCTAGCTAGGGGCGTTAAACGATAGCGCTTGTTGGGAGGAAACCCAATTTTATTTTTGATCCTTGCTTTTTGTTCCTGTTTAGTAATAAGTAATTCATCTAGCCTCTATTTAGATATTTTTTATGTTTTAATTAGTGTTTGTGCCAAGTAGAACCTTTGGGAAGACTTGGGTGAAGTCTTTGTGATATTGCTGTAAAAAACAGAAACTTTAGCGCTCACGAGATTAGCTACCATTTTTTACTGAAGAGTGCTATTAAGTTGATTATTTTTTCATATGATTAATAGACAAATTCCTCACGCCCACCAATTTATCTCAGAATTTTATGAGCTACAGAAGTATACGTTTGATACAGATTACTATAGACTGTTCTGTTTTTGACAGATTCTGTTTTCTATGTGTTGTTTGCTTATTTTGATGAATCTATGAGTAGTATCGGTGGGTATGAACCATACAGAAGTTGGAATACAGTAGATATTACACCAATATGAATTTATAATGAGTTAACAACAGTACCTAAGTGGTGATTTATTTTCTAACACTAACGGAGCTTACAAGTTTTCTGTCAAGTTTTGTGTTGTGAAGTTTTGAAGTTTTCGGTAAAGATTCAATGGACTATGGAATAATGAGTGGCAAGAGCCTAAGCTTGGGGATTCCCAAGGCACCCCCAAGGTAATATTCAGGGACAACCGAGAGCCTAAGCTTGGGGATGCCCGGGATGGCATCCCCTCTTTCGTCTTCGTTCATCGGTAACTTTACTTGGAGATATATTTTTATTCACCACATGATATGTGTTTTGCTTGGAGCGTAATTTAATTTTCTTTTGTTTTGCTTGCTGTTTGAATAAAATACCAAGATCTGAAATTCTTAAATGTTGGAGAGTCGTCACATAGTTGCATAATTATTCGTCTACTCATTCATCTTCACTTATATCTTCTGGAGTAGTTTCTCATTTGCTCTTGTGCTTCACTTATATCCTTTTAGAGCACGGCGGTGGATTTATTTTGAAGAAATAGATGAACTCTCATTCTTCACTTATAATATTTTTAGAGTATTTAGAACAGCATGGTAGTTTGCTTTGGTTATGAAACTAGTCCTAATATGATAGGCATCCAGGATGGGTATAATAAAAACTTTCATATAAGTGCATTGAATACTATGAGAAGTTTGATACTTGATAATTGTTTTGAGATATGAAGATGGTAATATTAGAGTCGTGCTAGTTGAGTAATTGTGAATTTGAGAAATACTTGTGTTGAGGTCTGCAAGTCCCGTAGCATGCATGTATGGTAACCGTTGTGTGACAAATTTGTAGAATGAGGTGTTTCTTTGATTGCCTTCCTTATGAGTGGCGGCCGGGGACGAGCGATGGTCTTTTCCTACCAATCTATCCCCCTAGGAGCATGCGCGTAGTGCTTAGTTTTTGATGACTTGTAGATTTTTGCAATAAGTATGTGAGTTCTTTATGACTAATGTTGAGTCCATGGATTATACGCACTCTCACCCTTCCATCATTGCTAGCCTCTTCGGTACCATGCATTGCCCTTTCTTACCTTGAGAGTTGGTGCGAACTTCGCCGGTGCATCCCAACCCCGTGATATGATACACTCTGTCACACATAAACCTCCTTATATCTTCCAAGAAACAACCACCATACCTACCTATTATGTCATTTCCATAGCCATTCCGAGATATATTGCCATGCAACTTTCCACCATTCCGTTCATCATGACACACATCATCGTTGTCATATTGCATTGCATGATCATGTAGTTGAGATCGTATTTGTGGCAAGGCCACCATGCATAATTTATCATACATGTCACTCTTGATTCATTGCCCATCCCGGTACACCGCCGGAGGCATGCATATAGAGTCATATTTTGTTCTAGTATCGAGTTGTAATATTTGAGTTGTAAATAAATAGAAGTGTGATGATCATCATTAATAGAGCATTGTCCCGAAAAAAAGAAAAAAAGGAAGGACAAATAAAAAAAGGAAAGGCCAAATAAAAAAATAAAATAAAATAAAATAAGAAGGGACAATGCTAGTATCCTTTTTCCACACTTGTGCTTCAAGGTAGCATCATGATCTTCATGATAGAGAGTCTCTTGTTTTGTCACTTTCATATACTAGTGGGAATTTTTCATTATAGAACTTGTTTTGTATATTCCAACAATGGGCTTCCTCAAATTCCCTAGGTCTTCGTGAGCAAGCAAGTTGGATGCACACCCACTTAGTTTCTTTTGTTGAGCTTTCATACATTTATAGCCCTAGTGCATCCGTTGTATGGCAATCCCTACTCCTCACATTGACATCAATTGATGGGCATCTCCATAGCCCGTTGATTAGCCGCGGGAATGTCAGACTTTCTCCTTTTTTGTCTTCTCCACACAACCCCCATCATTATATTCTATTCCACCCATAGTGCTATGTCCATGGCTCACGCTCATGTATTGCGTGAAAGTTGAAAAAAGTTTCAGATTACTAAAGTATGAAAGAGTTGCTTGGCTTGTCATTCGGGTTGTGCATGATGAGAGCATTTTTGTGTGACGAAAATGAAGCATAGCCAAACTATATGATTTTGTAGGGATAAGGTTTCTTTGGCCATGTTATTTTGAGAATACATAATTGCTTAGTTAGTATGCTTGAAATATTATTATTTTTGTGTCAAATGAAACTTTTGTCTTGAATCTTATGGATCCGAATATTCTTGCCACAATAAAGAGAATTACATGGATAAATATGGTAGGTAGCATTCCACATCAAAAATTCTGTTTTTATCATTTACCTACTCGAGGACGAGCAGGAATTAAGCTTGGGGATGCTTGATACGTCTCCAACGTATCTATAATTTTTGATTGTTCCATGCTATTATACTATCAACCTTGGATGTTTTATATGCATTTATATGCTATTTTAAATGATTTTTGCGACTAACATATTAACCTGGAGCCCAGTGCCAGTTTATGTTTTTCCCCTTGTTTTTGAGTATCGCAGAAAAGGAAAACCAAACGGAGTCCAATTGACGTGAAACTTCCCGGACATCATTTTTGGACCACAAGAAGCCCACGGAGTACCAAAGCTGGGCTAGAAGAGTCCCGAGGCCACCACGAGGGTGGGGGCGCGCCCTACCCCCTGGTGCGCCCCCTACCTCATGGCCGCCTCGGGGACCCCCCTGACTTGTTCCCGACTCCAACACCTCTTATATAATCCCAAACTTCCAGAAAGAAACCTAGACCGGGAGTTCCCCCCGCCGCAAGCCTCTGTAGCCACCGAAAACAAATCTAGACCCGTTCTGGCACCCTGCCGGAGGGGGAAATCCCTCTCCGGTGGCCATCTTCATCATCCCGGTGCTCTCCATGACGATGAGGGAGTAGTTCACCCTCGGGGCTGAGGGTATGTACCAGTAGCTATGTGTTTGATCTCTCTCTTGTGTTCTTCATTCGACACAATCTTCATTTATCGCGTGCTTCGCTATTGTAGTTAAATCTTATGATGTTTTCCCCTATACTCTCTTGTAATGGATTGAGTTTTCCCTTTGAAGTTATCTTATTGGATTGAGTCTTTAAGGATTTGAGAACACTTGATGTATGTCTTGTATGTGCTTATCTGTGGTGACAATGGGATATCACGTGATCCACTTGATCTATGTTTTGGTGATCAACTTGGGAGTTCCGTGACCTCATGAACTAATGCATAGGGGTTGGCACACGTTTTCGTCATGACTCTCCGGTAGAAACTTTGGGGCACTCTTTGAAGTTCTTTTTGTTGGTTGAATAGATGAATCTGAGATTGGGTGATACATATCATATAATCATATCCATGGATAGTTGAGGTGACATTGGAGTATATAGGTGACATTAGGGTTTTGGTTGATTTGTGTCTTAAGGTGTTATTCTAGTATGAACTCTAGGATAGATTGAATGGAAAGAATAGCTTCGTGTTATTTTACTACGGACTCTTGAATAGATCAATAAAAAAGGATACTTTTGAGGTGGTTTCGTACCCTATAATAATCTCTTCGTTTGTTCTCCGCTATTAGTGACTTTGGAGTGACTCTCTTTTGCATGTTGAGGGATAGTTATATGATCCAATTATGTTATTATTTTTGAGAGAACTTGCACTAGTGAAAGTATGAACCCTAGGCCTTGTTTCCTAGCATTGCAATACCATTTTCTCTCACTTATACCACTTGTTACCTTGCTGTTTTTATATTTTCAGATTACAAAAACCTATATCTACCATCCATATTGCACTTGTATCACCATCTCTTCGCCGAACTAGTGCACCTATACAATTTACCATTGTATTGGGTGTGTTGGGGACACAAGAGACTCTTTGTTATTTGGTTGCAGGGTTGCTCGAAAGAGACCATCTTCATCCTATGCCTCCCACAGATTGATAAACATTAGGTCGTCCACTTGAGGGAAATTTCCTACTGTCCTACAAACCTCTGCACTTGGAGACCCAACAACGTCTACAAGAAGAAGGTTGTGTAGTAGACATCACTGTCGCTTGGTTAGGGCATGTTAAATAGCCCGCTTTCTTATCACACAACTTGTACGAATACGCTTTGACGTATTAATCAAGCTATAACGGAAACAGTTTGCGGCCCAACTTCTGCGACACTGTTTTACTACCCTTTTATTTTTCCTTTTTCTTTGAGGATTTTCTCAAAGTTGCGACCGTACACTTTGGTACACTTTAACCTACCAGGGGCTTCATCACGACCCATAATATGACAACAAAGTCCGAACACTTTCTACAACATGGTTCGGCACCCTGAATTTAGCATTATATGCATTGGCTCCGAATCATGTCTTTGGTCAATAGTTGGGTTGTCTGGCTCCTGTTCTTACTACCTTACATTCCGCTATATCGGCTAGGGTAGTGAAGGGAGATCTACTGTGATTGTGTCTTGGTAAATCCGGATGAGCACCTTAGTAGAGAAAGCCGAAAACTGACTATCATGATGCGGCGAGAGCCGGTCAGCTCTTCGGAGGGTTCAAATCTTTAGCGATTTTTTCCACATTATGCAATGAATCGGCTTTTTACCCGATCAGGTGATTACAGTACCCTAGTTCGGACACTAGGGGTTGCACCTAAAATTTTAATTATAGAACTCCTATGGCTAAGTGAGGGTGATAAAGCCACATAGTCCAATTGCTTGGTTCGTTGCGCTAAACACCTCCTTCAAGGACCAAACAAATTGGATCAAGAGTGTTTAGATTCCATCCCGAACACTCCCGTACTACCTACGTGGGGGCTGAAGACGACGACTGGCAACTCTCAAAATTTCGTAAACACGGGCGCACAGGAGGTAAAATATTAAACAAACATTATATCACATAGCCGAACTTGTTTTTATACAGGGCGAGACAATATAACATTATTCATTCAAAGATTACATCCTTCGTACACTGCTCCGCCACAATGCGGGATCCCTCAAGGACTTCGCTAAAATACCGTTCGGGCGTGCGGTACTCCTTGCTCACGGGCGGTCATTCGGTCACGACTGTGGCAGCATTCATCTTCGCCCACTGCATCTTGACACGGGCGAAGGCCATCCGCGCACCTTCGATACAAACCGACCGCTTGATGGCGTCATGCCGAGGGCAGGCGTAGACTAGCCGCTTCATGAGACCAAAGTAGCTGCTGGGGATAACTTCGGCTGGCCACACCCGGACTATCAAGTCCTTCATGACCAGTTCGGCCACCCTATGCAGCTCGACCAGCTATTTTAGCTGGCCGCTCAAGGGCACCGGATGTTCCAGCGCAAGGTATTGCGACTAGAACAGTAAGAGATATCTCTTCTCCACATACTTGCTTTGCATAATAAAAGCCTTAGCCATCGCGATCTTTTTCGCCTCCTGGATTTCCCGAAGGGTGCCTTGAGCTTCAGTCCAGGCCTCTTGTGCGCTCTGGCGGGCCTTCTCAAGTTCGGATTCTTGGTCCGCATGTTAATGCTCCAAGGACTCGTATTTCTTTGAAGCATCCTGGAGCTCCTGCTGGACCTCCCTAACCATGGCCTCATGCTTTTTCTAGACGTCTCGTTCCATCACCGCCCTCTCCTCGGCCTCGGCCAACGATTTCTTGAGGGTTTCAACCTCAGTCGCCGCTCCTACAAATATCACAGCACTACAATCAATACACATTGTTTATTCTTTCCGAACATATAGCAAGTCTCCAGATACCTTGCTTGTCCTCCAGCGGCCTTTTCACAAGGTAGAGCTCTTCTTCGGCCCGGTCCAGACTCTACTTTAGTCCGGAGACCTCAGCGGCATGAGAGGTGGCGGCCAGCAGTGACGCCTGTGTTCATAAGACATATTTAGTTAGTTTTCGGTGAAAATTACTTGATCCTCTATCCGGCTTTTCTTTCTGAACACCGGACAGTGTCTCAGGGGCTACACTGTCTATATTGGGACTTTCTCTTTTACATCGCTTACCTCAAAACCTATCAGCAGGCTGCTGCAGGCTTCAGTTAGTCCGCTCTTGACGGACTGAACCCTCTCAATCACCGTACCCATAAGGATATGGTGTTCATCCACAATGGAAGCGCCTCGTAGGGCTTCCAACAAATTATCCGGTGCCTCTGGTTGGACAGAGGTCACTGACGGGATAGGCACACCTCCTTCTCTCGAAGGATGCTGCTCGCCAGATTCCGGAGCCGTATAGGTCTCCGAAACCGTATCCGCCTGGGGGCCAAACTGAACACGGCCCCCATCGCCAGTCTCCATGGGGATCCGCTCCCCCAGGTGTTTGGCGACCGAGGTTTTGCCCTCTGTCGCCTACCTGATGGCCTCCTGAACCTCCCCTTGTCTTGGGAAGGTCCTTTAGGACAACACCTCGGCGTCGCCCTTGGCCTTGGGAGAGTGAGTGGCCGGCGGAGACTCACTGGCCATCGCCTTTGAATCCAGCGAACCTCCTGATGAGGATCGCAGGGAGCTATCGTGGGCCAGACTGCAATAGCATCATTAAACATGTTGATACCATGAAGAAGAGAGGCCGGGTACATGGACGTATGCAGGTATCGAGTACTTACGATGCAGACAGGGGCTTATTTCGGCGGCGTCGCTCCGGGCTGCTGTCAACGTCCCACGCGGAGTTATCCGCAAGGGGGACCTTCCCCCTCTTGCGCGCCTTTGCCTCCAGATTTGTGGAGATCGCTCTCTTCTTCCTCCCCCCATCAGGGGGAGAGTTACTTTCTTCCTCCTCCTCGTCGTCGTCTTCGGCGGCAGAGGAGTGAGTCTCGTCTTCGGACGATATGTCCGAAGCTCCCTTGGGGCGGGGGCCACTCCGGACCCCCTTGGCCTTCTTCTTGGCCTTGTCTTCTCCGGCACCTGATAGGGCGCCGGGACCAGCATCTTCACCAGGAGCGGGATGACTGGTTCCTTAGGCAGCGGAGCCGAACATTGAATCCGCTCTGCTTTCTCTGTCCATACCTAAAAGAATAAAAAATAGTAAAGTTTAGATATCCTTCTTGTACAAGCAAGTAGAGGATATGCCTTGAGACATGAAAGACTTACCTCACTGGCAGGATGGACAAGATCGTGCCCGCGGTCCGAGTCTATGGCCGGTGGCATCTCATTGCCCTTAAAGAGCAACTTCCATGCATCTTCGTGAGTGGTTCCGATGAGCCTTTCCAAGGTTTGGTGCTTCTTTGGATCGAATTCCCATAAAGGGCAAGTTCGGCTTTGGCATGGGAGGATCCGGCGAACTAGCATCACCTGGATCACGTCGACAAGCTTGATGTTTTTTATCCACTATGCTTTGGATGCGCGTCAGCAGCGCTATCAGTTCGTCCGACAAAGACCAATTTGGGCCCTTCTCTATCCGGGACGTGAGCCTCATTGGAGCTCCGGACTTGAATTCGGGAGCCACGGCCCAGGTGGCGTCGCGGGGCTCTGTGATATGGAACCATAGTTTCTGCCACTCCTTGACGGTCTCCACAAAAGTACCTTTGGGCGACGTGACATTGGGCAGCTTGCTCACCATGGCAGCTCTGCACTCCGCGTGCTGGCCATCCACCACCTTCGACTTCACGTTGAAGATCTTGAGCCATAGTCCAAAGTAAGGTTGGATGCGGAGGAAGGCCTCACACATGACAATGAATGCCGAGATGTTGAGGTAAGAGTTCGGGGCTAGATCATGGAAATCTAGCCCGTAATAAAACATAAGTCCGGGGACGAAAGGGCAGAGAGGAAACCCTAACCCGCGGACGAAGTGGGGGATGAACACCACCCACTCGTTAGGCTTCGGGGTGGGGACAATTTTCCCCTTTGCTGGAAGCCGGTGGGCGATTTCTTTCACCAGATACCCGGCATCCCGAAGCTTGGTGATGTCCTTCTCCTTAACGGAGGAGGCCGACATGGATGAGTGCTTCCTTGAGGCGGAAAAGATGAGGACTTGGGCGCTGGAGCTCAAGAATGGAAGGGCAGAGAAAGAGAGAAGACCGTGGGTGAAGAAAGGGAATCCTTATCTCCTTATAAAGATGGTGAATATCAAACGCCTCCCCACTCGCCATGAAACTCGCCTATTCCCTAGGGGCCGTGCAGGAGGCACAGTTGGATTATCCATACCCGTATTGATGAGGATCCCGCAATAAGGGGACACAATCTCTGCTTTAACAAGACGTGCTAATAAAACCGCATCTCGAAATACGAAGCGGCAGGACAAAAAATGGTTCGAAATAATAATCAGGCAGGGACGTGATATCACGTTACAAAAAGTTGTCAGCGGATTTGACTCGTGAAATATTATACTCTCTACGGTTGTGTGTGGTTCTTGGGTTACAGATCTGGATACATTCTTTGCGTTCAAAGACTATTTTGGAGAAGGGAACCCACCATGCAATGCCGAAGACAATCTGCGCCCCGGACACCTCGTAATTGAACCCTGGTTCAGGAGCTACTGAGGGAGTCCTGGACTAGGGGGTCCTCGGGCGTCCGGTACTGGAAATATGCCCTAGAGGCAATAATAAAAAGGTTATTATTGTATTTCCTTGTTCATGATAATTGTCTATTGTTCATGCTATAATTGTATTAACTGGAAACCGTAATACATGTGTGAATACATAGACCAAAACATTTCCCTAGTAAGCCTCTAGTTGACTAGCTCGTTGATCAATAGATAGTTATGGTTTCCTGACCATGGCCATTGGATGTCATTGATAACGGGATCACATCATTAGGAGAATGATGTGATGGACAAGACCCAATCCTAAGGATAGCACAAGATCGTATAGTTCGTCTGCTAAAGCTTTTCAAATGTCAAGTATCATTTCCTTAGACCATGAGATTGTGCAACTCCCGGATACTGTAGGAATGCTTTGGGTGTGCCAAACGTCACAACGTAAATGGGTGGCTATAAAGGCACACTACGGGTATCTCCGAAAGTGTATGTTGAGTTGTCACGAATCGAGACTGGGATTTGTCACTCCGTGTGACGGAGAGGTATCTTTGGGCCCACTCGGTAATGCATCATCATAATGAGCTCAATGTGACTAATGAGTTAGCCACGGGATCATGCGTTACGGAACGAGAAAAGAGACTTGCTGGTAACGAGATTGAACGAGGTATGGCGATACCGACGATCGAATCTCAGGCAAGTAAAATACCGATAGACAAAGGGGATTGTATACGGGATTGATTGAATCCCTGACATCGTGGTTCATCCGATGAGATCATCGTGTAACATGTGGGAGCCAATATGGGTATCCACATCCCGCTATTGGTTATTGGCCGGAGAGATGTCTCGGTCATGTCTGCATGGTTCCTGAACCCGTAGGGTCTACACATGTAAGGTTCGGTGACGCTTGAGTTGTTATGGGAAATAGTATGTGGTTACCGAAGGTTGTTTGGAGTCCTGGATGAGATCTCGGACGTGACGGGGAGTTCTGGAATGGTCCGGAGGTAAGGATCGATATATTGGACAAGGGTATTGGAGTACGGAATTGTTCCGGGGGTACCGAGTGACGACCAGCGTGTCCGAAAGGGGTTTCGGAGGCCCCGACAAGTGTTGGGGGGCCTTATGGGCCAAGGGGAGGGGGCACATAAGCCCACTAAGGGGCTGAGCGCCCCTCCCACCCCATCTCACGTAACTTGGAGAGGTGGGAGTGCCTCCCCTAGGGCAGCCACCCCTCCCGGCTTGGGGGCAAGTTTCTTAGGGGTGGGGGCGCCCAAACCCATCTAGGGTTTTCCCTATGGCCGCCGCCCCTCCCCTAGGGAACCCTAGGGTGCCTCCTCCACCCCCTTCCCCCGATATATAGTGAGGGAGAGAGAGGGAAGCCGCACCCTTCCCCTGGCGCAGCCCCTCCCCCTCTCCTACACCTCCTCCTCCTCTGTAGCGCTTGGCGAAGCCCTGCCGGAGAACCACGAGCTCCATCACCACCACACCGTCGTGCTGTCGGAGTTCTCCCTCAACTTCTGATCTCCCCTGGATGGATCAAGAAGGAGGAGACGTCCCCGGGCTGTACGTGTGTTGAACGCGGAGGCGCCGTTGTTCGGCACTTAGATCGGAATCGACCGCGATCTGAATCGCTGCGTGTACGGCTCCACCAACCACGTTCTTGTAACGCTTCCTCTTAGCAATCTTCAAGGGTATGAAGATGCACTCCCTCTCTCTCTCGTTGCTAGCATCTCCTAGATTTATCTTGGTGAAACATAGGAAAATTTTGAATTATTGCTACGTTCCCCAACATCCGGCCTGTTAGCCACGGGCCAGACTGATGGGCTGTGAAGATACCAAGACCGAAGACTCTACCCGTGTCCGGATGGGACTCTTCTTTGCGTTGAAGGCAAGCTTGGCGACCAAATATGAAGATTCCTTTCAGTGTAACCAACTTTATGTAACCCTAGATCCCTCTAGTTTCTATATAAACCGGAGGGTAGATCCTTAGATAAAAGGACAAGAATAATCAGATAGGCTAGACTTCTAGGGTTTTAGCCATTACGATCTCGTGGTAGATCAACTCTTGTAACCCCCATACTCATCAATATTAATCTAGCAGGACGTAGGGTTTTACCTCCGTCGAGAGGGCCCGAACCTGGGTAAACATTGTGTTCCCTGTCTCCTATTACCATCAGCCTCAGACGCACAGTTCGGGACCCGAGATCCACCGGTTTTGACACCGACACCCATGCGTTGCACAGAACATCAAGATGCATTTGTATGACTAGTTTATCTTGTGGGAGAAAAGGATGAACGAGGGAAGGCCTTATTTGCAAATGTGGAGAGGGGTGTGGGTATATTTTTGCAAAATTGCCATAGTTCCGTTCCTATCTGTCAGATATAAATCAAATCGGACAGCCTATATTACAAGTTGGCAGGCACACCATCATCACCAACTCTGTTTTTATCTCTACTCTTATAAAAAGCATAGTTGGTGATGATGGTGTGCCTGCCATCCTGCAATATAGGCCGTCCGATCTATATCTAACAGATAAGAAGGAAACTATGGCAATTTACCCGCACTCCTCTCCACATTTGCAGGTAAGGCCTTCCCTCGTTCATCCTTTTCTCCCACAAGATCTTGATGTTCCATGCAACGCACGGGCATCTTGCTAGTAAGAGTAGAAATTAGAGATATACCACTTCTCGAATCTTGAAACCAACAACATTCCTCCCTTATCTCATCAAAACCGCCAAAGGAATATATTTTGAGTGAAACATAACATATTTTTAGTGATATACGTATTTCAAAACTAGACTCTTTTTTCTATCAAATCGGTGAATATGTATTAATCTACATTGATCGTGTGGCAACGCATTGGCACATGCTAGTAATTATTACTACTGTATAATTTTTTGGACACTAGACAAATGGTGGAGTACATATACAAAGAAAAGAGGCGCACACACGTGGTCGGTCTCTCGCTGTCTCGCACACATGAGAGTTACTTAGAGGCACTATTAACAAATAAATCCTAATACCCTAGGTGCACGATTGCTGCATGCGCGGGTACCGAGTACATGGTGGAGCACACCTTTGTAGGAATGGTCAGCTCGTGTGATAATTTGATCCGTAGGAGTTGATGGTCGGGACCACAGGTGAATGACCTGGAGGCGGTGGCTTGCCAGTTGCCACAGATCGAGTCGCCACGTTTAAAATATCATTTTTTAGTGGGGTAAGAGTTCCGATTTACAACGGCCCATTATAAGTACTTGAGTAGTTTTTAGAACGATTGGTATGGAGCGAAAATGGAATTCATAACTACTACCTCATTGGCGTATGGTTGTATGGGTTTGTGTTGCGAGATGTTGAACCTGGTAGTTCTAGAGAAAACACTATGGTTTAGATTTTGGTTTTTAGTATTGAAAATTGGAAGGGGGAAACCCTTCTTTGATAAAAAAAACTACTACCTCCGTCCTGGTTTACTAGTCCCCTTCGTATTTTGGGTCAAAGTTTGTCCATGAATTTTACTTGTAAAATGTGAATGGAAAATGAGATTTTGTTATACCCAAAAAAAGGACTGGAGGGAGTGATGCTCTGACACGGACGCGACCTCTCATAGTGCAGACATTGAACCGGTGCGTCGGCCAAGAGGGCCCCATTCACTGCAGGCCCAGTTGAACACGCCTCCTCGCCGCATGCAACCGGCTTCAGACTGCCCCGCCCGCCTCCATTGAATCCGCGCATGTGCTGGTAACACGTCCTTCCACGAGCCGTTCGGCATTTTAGAACTAAAAAAATGACCAAAATATAAATAATTATGCATGGTCTTGACTTGTTGTGCTCGCACTAGTAGCAGGAACTAGAGGTTTTTCTTTATTTATAACTCTCCTCACATTTTTTTTGCTTTGAAGTGAATCATGGTTGTGGTAATTATCTATGAATGTGCAGATATCTGTGAACATGAGTTTGACGTGGAAGTTGAACTTGGAATGTTAGGCTTGCACGTGAACTATACCATGTCCAATGCTTCGTCTGTTATTGTTTGGAAATTAATTGTTGTTATTACATGACCCTAAAAATATATTTTGTGCCACATCAGTAGATGCACGGACATCACAACAGGCATGCTGACTGGATAAACATTTGAACCTAGCTATTATGAAGGAAAATTTGTATTGACAACAATTTTAGATAGTAGGAGACGCCTAGCCTGCTCTGCCTCTGCTAGCTTCTTTTTCGCTTCTTCCATCTCTTCTTTGGCATGGGTGAAGAGAGCATCTGATTGATCTTTTCGCTTCTTCATGAACTCAGCTACATTCCCAAGTGTTGTTGCACGCTTTCTTTCAGCCTTTACTAGAGCCACGAGGACACGAACAGTTGCCGACTCCACCTAGCTTGTGTGTAATCCAGCATCATCTCGGAATTTGCACCTTTTGTCTAGTCCAGCATCATTAGGGAAATGGCACCTTGTGTGTAATCCAGCCTCATTCTGGAAACAGGATCTCAAGGTTGACCATACTTCCCTCCTCACAGGAATTGCATCCTGACATGAAGTTACTTCTTTTTTAGATCAATACTTAGACCAACTGAGATCCATTTAGTTGAAGCCAGGTAAATAGGACTCGGATAAGTGAATTCAAAAGGAAAAATATAAAAATAGACTACAAGGTGAGAACACCCACTTCCTACATCAAGCTAAAAATGAAAGCATTATGACGATTAAGACTCTTCTTATTACACATCGAAGGACACGAGGCTAAGAGAAACAAAAACTACAACATATACACATCGAAGAACATGAGGCTAAACGAAAGTAATTGAAAGGGTGTTACTTACCAAAGCTCGTTTTAGAGGTTCGGTGCAACTCCACTTTAACTTGCCACGCTCCTTGAAGATGTCCCCAATATCCCATTTTGGTCTTCATTGCTCCTCTGCATGTTTGCACTCGTGGTTTTAAAATCTCAACATGGCAAGAAAAATATACTACAAGTAATACCCACGCATCTTGTGGGAAACATTAAAGCACTCGTCTGCCATGTTAGAGCATCTTCAACAGAAGCGCAACGTGCAATGCTTTAAAAAAGTATTTACAGTGCTGGAATAGCCAGTTTTTGCGGGCCCGGAGTGCTGAGATTGAGAAGTAGAGATAGAGAGTAGAGAGTAGAGATATTGATAGTTCCTAGCATAGATATAGCATAGATAGATAAAAAATAGATAGTTCAACTACTCCTCGTCGTCCAACTCCTCCTCGATGATGTCCTCCTCCGATGTCTCAATGTAGGCGTGAAGACACCGATCGTCGTTAGATTTCCAGGGCGACGCTGCTCCTAGCCTCATGTTGAATTGAGTGTCCGATTTTTGCGTACTCTTGTCCTCGCAATAGGCGGCTCGCTCCTCCCTCCTCTTCTTCCTCTCCACCCTCCTTTGCGCGTAGAACTCGCGCTCGTTGATGATGTGCTGCAGGAAGTGTTGGCACCACAGCGCCATGGCTTCCTCGTCCATCTCAGCGATGCCGAGACGGTGCTCCCGCCTCCGGTTGTCACGACGATCCTTCTCAATGATAAGCCGTGGCAGAGGCATGAGCTCCTGCGCCTGCTCCTGCGTCGGTGCGTTGGGGAAGTTCAATGTTCTATGAGGCCACCGGAGGCGCCATGCCACCGCGTCATACGCGCGGGCGACCTCGTTGGCGGTGCCGAAATTGCCGAGGCTAAGGCGCATCCCACATAACCGGATCTCGGTGGAGAAATCACCGGAGGGGCGCGTGCAGACGCCGCGGTATCCCCAAGTTTCCTAGCGAAGTGGTGACATGGTGGCGTGGCGGCGGCGAGGCGAAAATGACCGGGAGAGAGCAGTGGTTAGGCGCAGAGCAGGGAGAGATCGGTGGCGAGGCATAGAGCGGGGAGAGAGCGGTGGCAAGGCACAGAGCGGTTGGAGGGCGTTGGATTTTATAAGGCGCGTCAGAAGCCGCACGCCAAAACTGGCGCATGCCCGACAACTTTTTCCCGCGCGGCGATCCTTTCCCGACATCCTTGATATATCTACTCTCTTCTCTATTGTTATATTTATTTTATATTTAATATTTATCTCTACTTATCTACTTTTCTTTAAAAAACAGAGTTGGTGATGATGGTGTGCCTGCCATCCTGTAATACAGGTCGTCCGATTTATATCCGACGGGTAGGAAGGAAACTATGGCAATTTTGAAGAAAGATGCCCACACCCCTCTCCAGATTTACAAATAAGGCCTTCCCTCGTTCATCCTTTTCTCCCACAAGATAAACTACTCATACAAATGCATCTTGATGTTCTAAGCAACGCATGGGCATCATGCTAGTTCTAAAAAACTTCCCATCATTTGCCACACTACTGGTTGCAGATAAAGAACCTACCCAAGCACAACACGATACAAGAGTGACGCACAATTACAAGCTCATATTCTGTTGGACAATGGAGGCTATAACCAATTACTTTTACGGGAACAATAGCAACTAGGAAATTTGAAGGGTAGGTATGAACAAAATTGGAACTGCACATGTACTGCTAAGTGATTCAATACACACATTACCAATCAAGGAGGAGAATAATGGTCGCGGCGGCCTCTGTGCATCATGATCGGCAACGAGAGTGAGTTCATTGTCCATGACAGTGGTGCTTCTGCGCTTGGCCGTGGAAGACGGTGCCAGGGAAGAGGCTCCGTGTACGACGACGACGGTGGACCGGCTCCAGTGCGGTGTACGAGGTCGTCGATGAGGCAGATGCGCTGCGGTGGATGAGTGCACCCATGTAGAAGGGGAGGAGCACGAAGGTTGAGGTGTCGTGGAGAAGTCTATTTAGCAGTGGGGATAGAAAATGGGGAGTATTCAGGTGTACTACTCTGGGTGCCAGTGTGGGGTTGGCTGGGTAGGGTGAACCTGAAGTTATGAAAACAGCCCCCTACCAAGCGTCATCCGTAGGCCTGTTCCGAAGGCTATGATGGTAACTTCGCACTGCTCGTATTAGGGTCGCGGGGGATTTTCCCACCGACCTCAAAATTTTGTGACACTGAACTCCTCGTGTGGCATGTTAGGTGATTGGGCTAAGCAACTAGCAGGTAGTACTAGTAGTTAGTAGTACTAGTAACTACTAGTACTCCCTCTGTTTTTATTAACTCTGCATATGAGGTTTGATTGAAGTCAAATTTTCTAAAGTTTGACCAAGATTTTACAAAAGTATAAACATTTACCATAACAAAAATATGTATGATGTGAAATTACATTCAATAATGAATCTAATGGTATTTATTTGTTATTGTATATGTTAATATTTTTTGTTATAAACTTTCTGGGAGTTTACAAAACTTGACTTTGACCAATGCTAATATGCGGACTTAAATAAAAACAGAGGGAGTACACATTTCTTTTCTTAGTTTGTAGTGAATTAAAAATTTGTTGTAATTGTGAAATAAATATATTAGGCTACTGACCTCGAATGTAATGGTATATACAATTCAATAGTTACAATCATTATTGAATTCCAAGATGTATACGAGGTCTATAGTACTTCACAATATTCTCAAACTCACATAATCCCAGTCAAATGAGAATCTAAATGCATTTCATAGTTATTACTTTGTAGGATGCAACAAAACCAACCATAACTCTACATCATCCATTATAAAAGCAGCATTTTGAACCATCCCAGTGTGTGAATGAAACATGTAGAGAGAGCTTGCGAAGATGGAGCAGATAGGGCGACAAAGATTGTATGTATGTGGACGAGAGAGTTGGAGACAAACCTAAAGAGAGAGAGACAGAGAGAGAGAGATAGAGAGAGAAACAGAGGAAGAAGTTAGGTCTGTGAGAATGATCGACACATGTAATATATGTGAGATGCGTGTGCATCCGGATTCTGTACACGTGGAAGGAGAAGAGAAAATAGGTTTGATGAGAGAGCTGGAAAAACATGGACGAGAGGGGTAGGATCTCGTGGGTGGAGGGATTGATAATTTTGTGCGGGAGAGAGGGGGATTGGTAATTCTTTGCGATAGAGGGGGAGGAATTAGTCAGCCGTCGTCACATCATCCTGCTTCCAAATGGCCCCGCATTCTCTAGTGCAGTGTGGTCGCCCTCTTCGATCTCCTCAATGCCCTCTTTGAAGATTGAGGTCTTGTGCATGGTGGGGTGCAGAGAAGCACAAGCGAGAGTGGTCGCCATATAACCTTGGATGGGGATGAATCGTGTGCTCGGGGGAGGGGGAGTGTGTGTGCGGTGTCACCACAAAAAAAGGCACTTCCATGATGATACATGTTTGTCATAGTAGGTCATGTTTTCTATCATGCATGTACATCCGTGACGATTTTATGACAAAATCAAGATAGTCATACATGTGCTGTCATAGAAGTGTTCCATGACATTACCAAAATTATCATCACGGAAGTGTCCACTTCCATGACGATAAATCACGCATCATGGAAGTCCTTTCGTCAAGGGTGACCGACACATGGCATCCACCGTAACTGGTCGCCGTTAAGCTATCGGGTCCGGTTATGCATCCGATAACCCGCTAACAGCCCGGACCAAAGAGGATTTTCCATGTGTAAAATTCTCATTGGGTGGAGGAAACACATGTTGGCTCGCTGTTGGGACAGATGCATCCATTCACTAGACAGGAGGCGCCTATGATACGACGACACATGGCATGACCCAACAGAGGCCCATTTCGGTGAAAAGGCCGGCCCGTTTGACTTGGTCAAAAGGTAATGGGCCGACCCACAGAAAGCGTGTTAACGGCCTGTTCATATATAGCCCATTTACAGCCCGCTAACTCACGGCCCGTTACGGCCTATTGGAATTAAGCCCAGTAGCTTCATTTGGACCGTCCAATATGATTCCAGCCCGTTGTAACTTCCAGCCTATGTATGGCCCATGATGTCTTTCGGCCCATACGAGGCCATTTGTAACTCTTGGCCCGTTAACGACCTGTGGTGAATCTGGCCCGCAATAAACAGTGTACCCCTTTATACCCATTAACGGCCCATTATTCCATTGGGCCGTTTCCAACCCGTGTTATCTTTCGGCCTTCTCCGGGCCCATTTATTCTTTGGCTCATTTCCAGCATTCGGTTACTTATGGCCCGTTATTGGGCTTTTCTGCTTGTGGGCCAAATTCAGCCCACGGTTACAATCGGCCCATTTGAGGCCCGTTAATTTGTTGGACCGTTTCCATAGCGTCATCAAATACGGCCGATTAACGACGGCCCGTTATTGTCGGCCCATGAATGGACGATTCCAAATCTAGCCCGTTTATGACCCATAATGCGGTCTCTTATTGGCCCATGCTTGGCCTATCGATCATACGGCACGTAGAAGGCTCATTGATGCTACGGCCTATAGAAGGCCCATTGTTTCTATGACCCGTAAAAGGCCCATTGTTTCTAAGGCCCTTAGAAGGCCCATTGTTTTTACGGCCCGTAGGAGGCCCATGGTAACTACAGTAAATATGTAGCCCATGGTAACTACAGTAAGTATGTAGCCGATGGTTATTGTGGCCTACTTTAAAAAAATAGGTTATTGCGGCCACTAGCAAACCGCGAAAAAAGAACTGCACTGACTGCAAGCAAACAAATAAACAAGACAACAAGGAAATAAATAATCAAGCAACTTATGCTAGGCTATCACGGCTATTACACATATTACATCCACTGGGCATCAAAGTTTGCCACCAGTTCAAATAGAGGGAACAGAGCAGCATATCATATACACTGGTTGTCAAAGTTCGAGACCAGTGCAAATAAACGCCGTAGCAAAACAAGTCCAGAACTGAAACCACTTATGAAGAGCTCAAGTAACAATATCCTGGGTACCCATAATGCTGGCAAGATGTTTAGCAAGCTTATTAACTTTCTCTTATTTGGCGCTTAAATCCTCCAGCACTTGTTGTTGCACCAGAAAGTATGCATCTGAATTCTGTAGGGACTTCCTCAGTCCTTCGGCTTCCTATCGCGTAACATCTGATCGATGTCTTTCAACTTGAAGTTGAGACTCAAGTAGCCGAACTGATTCAGGAAGCGAGTTCGAAGAGCTGGCGCCAGCAGTAGTAGCCAGTAACTCGAACACTACATCAAGACAGGACTTTGGGGTTGTCTCAGTGTCTTCAATATAGTTTTTATCAGCTTTCTTGGAGACCAACAGGGATGTCTCACTATCTTGAACCTTATCTGCATTACTTCCTTTATCATTGCATAACGGGGTACTCTTCTCCAATATTTTATCCGTGTTCTAAAAGAGAAACAAACAAACACATCACATATTTACAATGTAGTATTTGAAAATCATTTTGGTAAACCAGTTCAATAGTAAGGTGGACAGGATAACAACATGAAACAAACATATATCTATGTAGTATGGTCACTGTATGGTCTATATCATTCTAGTTTATGTTGCCAACTCAAGATAGATACAGTTCGAACCATATCTATTTCAGACAAAGCAGCATAGACTGAATATAAGTGTGGAAACTACATGGCAATAACAACACTTGTAATGTGCATGGCATGAGAACATAACTGTTTATTCAATTGAAACTAAAATCAACATAGAGAAAGTTACAACAGCAAACACGTTAAAGAAATAGGTTTAAAACATACCTATTGCGCCATTGGAGTTTCAATTGCATACTTCAAATTTGAAATTAGTTGGTATGAGTAAATACAGTGATGCAAGATCAAAGTAGTATGAACCATAGCTATAGAACCTGATCTCGGAACAATTCTTCTTCTACTTTAAGCATTGACTTGGGGTTCGGAGTGGTGGTCCTCATGCTTTGGGCACTGCAGTTGCCTTACTAACTGCTTGTGTTTGGGTGCTCTGTGGTGGAGACGGTGTTGTGTCATCTAGAACTGGGTTACTATCTGCTGGGGTTGGGGTTAGAAGGGGTGTAGCTGGTTCTCTGTCCAACTAGGTAGGGGTACAATTTGCATGAGTCAGGGTTATGTGTGGTGGGGTTGGTTCTTGGGCAAGTACAACTATGGTTCGATCTGCATCGACAGGTAGCATGATCTTTTCTGAAGACCGTTTTTTTAGTTCCACAGATACTGCCCTCACCCCCTCCAATTGAAATGGTTGATAAACAAGAAAAGTAATTGAATTTACAGACATTGTAAGATAGATAGGTGCAATGGATAGTAGGGAAGAAAACAGGGCATGAAATAATTCACATTTATGTTGTCTAACCGAACAGAATAGCAGGACATAATTTCACATATATGATGGCTAATTAAACAGGATAGGATGACACAGTTTCACATGTATGATGGATAACTAAACAGGATAGAATGACATACTTCAAAATATGATGACTATGTAAACAGGATGACATGATATAACTATACGATGTGTCTATTAGAGTGATTGGCATGCCATAATTCACAAACATGCCACTGATGGAAACATGATGGCATGATATAATTCACGGATAGAATGACATAATTCAAAATATGATGACTATGTAAATAGGATGAGATGATATAACTATATTATGTCTTTAGAAAATGGGTTGGCACGCCATAATTCAGATACATGCTGTCTATGTAAACATCTTGGCATGATATAATTTAAATAATTGATTTATATATTAAGCAAGTGAGCATACGGCAATCGCATATATTATGTGTCAACTAAGGAGATGGCATTAAATATTGTGTATATGATGTAAAAACTAAGCATTGCAATACAACATATGCATGATATGAGTAATATAACGCTGTCAAGTTTGAGCATACACTTCAAGGGGATAATAGGACTGGTCATCTGCCTCTGAATCCTCCTCTGAAGAGCTATTCGTAACTAGCAAGATATCTTCTTCAGCAGGTAGCATTGTCTGCTCTGAAGACCTTGTTTTCACTCCAGATTTCTCCATCACCAATTCAAATGGCTGATGCACACGAAGAGTAGTTGAATATACAAACATTGTCGACAAATGCAATGATAAATACAAAAAAGGACAGCATGATATAATTCACATATATGACGCTTGGCTAAACAGCATGGCATTGCATAATTCACATATATAATGCCTTGCAACAAGATAGCATTGCATAATTCACATATATAATGTATTGCAACAAGATGGCATCACATAATTCACATATATCGTAATTAGACACTAAACAGGTAGCATTCACACAAAGCTTGTCTAAACTAAGCAAATGACATAGCAATTCAAGATACCATACGCACGATATGAGCAACATAACCCTGCCAAGTTAGAGCATGCACCCCGGGGGGGGGAATAGGACTAGTCATCTGTCTCTGAATCCTCCTCTGAGGAGCTATCCATAACCAGCAAGACATGCGCTTCGTCAGATAGCATTGTCTGCTCTGAAGACCTTGTTTCCACTTCAGATTTTTCCATGACCGTGCCGAATGGCTGATGCACATGAAGAGTAATTGAATGTACTAAAAATTGTTGAGAAATTTAACATGTAATAAAAAATGATGGCATGATATAATTCACATATAAGATGACTGACTAACCAGGGTGGCATTGCAAAATTCACATATATGATTCCTGGCTAAACAAGATGGCATTGCATGATTCACATATACGATAAAGAAACTAAATAGATGGCATTGACACAAAGCATGTCTAAACTAAGCAGATGACATATTTGATGTATACAGTAAGTAATGCAAGGCACCATATGGATGATATTACCAACATCAGCATGTCAATTTAGAGCGAACACCTTAGGGGGTAAATAGGAGTGGTCTTCTCCTTCTGAATCCCCCTCAGAACAGTTATCTTCCTCTTGATTACGATCCGAAATGGGTGGAGGGGGCTGCCTTTGCACCCACTAGGGAGCGACGTCTGCATGAAATTTTATTTCCATGCAAGGCTCGTCTCTTTTGCTCTACATGTTCAGTTCCATTGTGTACAATAACTGACATGCATAGGAATAAAACATAGTGAAATTATGTAAAGAGTGCATGCACAAATCCGAGAGTGATGGTAGCACACTGTGGATAGACCCAAAACCAATGATAGCAGGCAGATAATAGCTTTAGTTAAAAAATACAGATAATGGCTCCTTTAATGTTTGTTTGCACCCAACATGACACCCGAGATTAACCAGATAGTAGATAGATAGTACTGATTGCTTCCCCAATATGTACCCCACAACCATTTAAAAACTCAACTTTCAGCATTAGTTTGGACCTGACTCGGAGTCTAATAGGTGAACACGATGATAACATAGCATGTCATCATATTAAGCGATGCATAACGTAAGCAGACACGGAAGAGTGCGACCTCTCTTGCGGACCTATGTAGTTCTCAAGGTCATCTGCTCAGTTGATGATGGTAATGTAGTTGTCGTGGTTGCCGGCAGCGGGGAAGAAGATCTGAGGCAGGGAAAGATAGTCTGGAGAGCGGATCCCTGCTGTGGTGAACCCTTCCGTCATTGGAGCAACTGAGCTGGGGTGGACAATAGTGTAGCAGGAGCAGGAAAAAACACACAAGGTTTTCTTTGACACATATCTGTAACATAAGTAATTGTGTAATGGCTTGTTTGAATTTGAGGATTCTAACAATGCAGGGATAGGAAATAGACAGGAGTAGGATAGGAATGCACGTGCAAAACAGAGAATTTAAAAACACAAGATTTCTGCCAATTTGCGTGTTTGATTCACAAGAATTGGAAGATCACAAGATGCAAAGAAGCATGGTCAGATTAAGTCAAACCACAAGAAAATGTACGGTTATAATGCTATTATTCTACTATCTCTTAATCTTGTGCTTCATGAATAGGAATTCGAAAAGGAGTACAAGTGGAAATTAAAATTCCTTTTGTTTTTCTTTCAAGGGGACACTAAAGGAACAAATCCTACAGTTTTCCTTTGCTCCATTCCTTTGAACCAAATTCATGAATAGTAATAACATAGGAAACTTTCCAATTCCTATGTTTTCCTTCAATTTTCCTTTCATGCACTGGTGATTCTAGTAGGAAAGCTTGAGCAAGGAAAAGCCTACACTCAAAAAATATTTTTATGCTACTTCTATTACTTTGGACCTAGGCCACTGCCCTACTAGCTCAACTCTGAGGCCCATCGACAAATGCACAGCTCAAACATGCAGAGATAAATAATGGTGGCGTTGAAGAGAGTCCATCACGGATAGCTAAGTTGCCTGGTACCTCACTGCGTGTCATAGAGTAGGATAAAATAATCATATTTCATGTTACTACGTGTGCTTAGTGGACAATATATATAACATGTAGAGTAAAAAAGAGATGCAACAAGTGTACAACATCTTTGGCGAAGCCATGTCGATCTCAGCGTGATTGGGTTGGTCGGTGAGGATGCTCCGGCTGACTTGGCTAGCGGAGGAGGGGAAGAAGATCTTAGGCGTCTGGAGATGGAGCCCGGGGTACTGCTCCGCTGTGATGGAGGGTTTCGTTGTTGGAGCAGCTCCGGTGAGTTGTATGACGGCGAGGCACAAGCAGGACAAGAGAGACAACGTTAACCTGAGTGGAAATCTAATAGCATCTCCAATAGATGACGTAAAATACATAACCACAAAGTGCTAGATGTAAAATACATTGGCCGCTCATCTCTGAACTTAACTGCCGAAACTGAATTTAACTGTCGAAACTGAACTTAACTGTCGAAACTGAATTTTACCGTCGAAACTGAATGCACTACTAGCAGAAAAGTAGTAGCAGCAGCAGCAGTGTGTGTGAGAGCCGGGGCAACTGGTCGTGTAGCAGCATCAGGTGAGGCTACCCTGAGACGCCAGCCACCGCCGGCCAAACAGCCGCCCCCCGCCGGCGGTGCACCGCCCCGCCCGCCCCGAAACCACTCCCCACCACCGCCCCGGCCATCCCTCGAGGCCCCCGTGCCGAGCTTTTTCTCTGGCGATCCCCACGCCATCGCCCCACCACCGCCCCACCCAGAACCCTAAGATAGATAGTGGGGTACCTCTCCGGTGAGCCCCCCTCCCCGTTGCGGCTGGTTCTTCCTTAACTTCCGCGAGCCCCCCCTGAAAATCGACTGACCCAGAAGTCGATTTGTTCGACTGAATTGTAGCTAAATCGGAGCAGAATCGCAACCAAGAGAAAGAGCAAGAGCAACAGCGCAAGCAAGAGCAATAGCAAGAGCAGACCAAGTAGTGGGCCGAGAGCAAGACTAGAGCAGCAGCGCGAGCGAGAGCTAAAGCAGCAGTAACTCGTACTGATGTGGCCATGGAGCAACGCCGTGGAAGAAGTGGCCGACGACGCCGCCGTGGATGGAGCCGCGTCGTGTCGGCTCGGGACCTGTTGGTGCACAAAAGGAGGGGTCCTATTTTGTACCGCTTTACTTGTGCGCGGGCAGTTGGAGCCGTGCCTGCACCCACACCTAACGGGGCATAGGAAGGAAGCAAATCCACAAGATAACCAGAACAACACCAAGCTAGAAACACGAAGAGCAGAGGGGCGAGGTGGACTCCCTCGGCAAGGCCCTTGCCGGGGTGGCCTCCGCAGCCCCAGGAAGAACCTTGCCGGGGCAACTTGCCAACACCCTTGAGCCTCCACCCTTGACCCCAAGAGTTCCAACACCATCAACCACTTTGGAACCGAGGCTCGGGAGGCACCTCCATGGTGGCATGCAGATCTTTGTGGAAACCAGAAGCACACAAGACTAGATGATGACTAGAAGACGACGATCCTCAGCAAGATCCTTGCCAAGGATGCCCACGAGACCCCCGGCAATACCCTTGCCGGGGACGACCACGATGCCACGGCAAGACCCTTGCCGGGGCCCCGGCAAGACTCTTGCCGAAAACATTCGCGGGGCCGCAATGAGGCCCACATCTGCCAAGACTACATCGCCGTTCCCATCCAGCTGCCAGCCCACCAGCTAGGCAAGCTCCTGTGTAGTGACGTGCGACCTCTAGGCCGACTCGGCAGGCACCTGCGTGGTGGCATGCAGATCTTCGTGAAGACTCTACCACCGCACCAACTCAGTAGCCAGCCAGCGTGGCGTGTTGTAACGCCCTCGATGCGGCTTTATCTCCCACGTGTCGAAGCACGAATTAGAGGCATAACCGCATTGAAAGCAATGTTGCAAGTTAGGTAATCTTCACACAACCTATGTAATACATAAGGGAAAAGATACATAGATGGCTTACAATCGCCACTTCACACAATTACATGAATAAAGCATTACATCATCCAGATACACAGAAGGTCTGACTACGGAACCAAAATATAAGAAGACTAACCCAAATGCTACATGGATCCCCGATCGACCCCAACTGGGCTCCACTACTGGTGAACTAGAACGAAACAACACAAAGGACAAGATCTTCATCGAGCTCCTCCTTGAGCTTGGTTGCGTCATCTGCATGGTTCAACGACACCTGCAAGCTGGTTTTGGAAGTATCTGTGAGTCACGGGGACTCAGCAATCTCACACCCTCGCGATCAAGACTATTTAAACCTATAGGAAGGGTAAAAGGTATGAGGTGGAGCTGCAGCAAGCGACTAGCATATATGGTGGCTAACATATGCAAATGAGAGCGAGAAGAGAAGGCAAAAGCACGATCGAACAACTATGATCAAGAAGTGATCCTAGAACAACCTACATCAAGCATAACTCCAACACCGTGTTCACTTCCCAGACTCCGCCGGAAAGAGACCATCACGGTTACACACGTGGTTGATGTATTTTAAGTAAGATCAACATCAGGTTTTCTACAACCAGACATTAGCAAATTCCCATCTGCCCATAACCGCGGGCATGGCTTTTGAAAGTTCAAATCCCTGCAGGGGTGTCCCAACTTAGCCCATCACAAGCTCTCATGGTCAACGAAGGATATTCCTTCTCCCAAGACAATCCGATCAGACTCGGCATCCCGGTTACAAGACATCCTCGACAATGGTAAAACAAGTCCAGCAAAGCCACCCAGATGTGCCGACAAATCCCGATAGGAGCTACACATATCTCCTTCTCAGGGCACACCGGATGAGCAAGACGTCGGGTGGGCCAGCCCAAAGTTGCCCCTGGTAGCTCCGGAGATTGGACCAACACTTAGACAAGCACTGGCCCGGGGGGTTAAAATAAAGATGACCCTTGGGCTGGCCTAACCCAAGGGAAAAAGAGGCTAGGTGGCGAATGGTAAAACCAATGTTGGGCCTTGCTGGAGGAGTTTTATTCAAAGCGAACTGTCAAGGGGTTCCCATTATAATCCAACCGTGTAAGGAACGCAAAATCGGGGAACATAACACCGATATGACGGAAACTAGAGCGACAAGAGTGGAACAAAACACCAGGCATAAGGCCGAGCCTTCTACCCTTTACCAAGTATATAGATGCATTAATTAAATAAGATATATTGTGATATCCCAACAAAATAACCATCATGTTCCAACAAGGAACGAACTCCAATCTTCACCTGCAACTAACAACGCTATAAGAGGGGCTGAGCAATGCGGTAACATAGCCAAACAACGGGTTGCTGCGACAAGGTGGGTTAGAGGCTTGGTTTAACAATATGGGAGGCATGATAAGCAAGTGGTAGGTATCGCAGCATAGGCATAGCAAAAGAGCGAGCAACTAGCAAGCAAAGATAGGAGTGATTTCGAGGGTATGGTCATCTTGCGTGAGATCCCGCAAGGAAGAAGAACGAGTCCAAGAAGAAGACAAACAGACGTAGTTGAAGAAATCCACACAACACGACGTTATCGGAACTAACCCGAAGAAGCAACACCGGAAAGAAGCAAACAACATAGTAAACAACCATCACATAACATGGCATGATGCACAATCAAGTATGATGCATGTCCGGTTTAATGAAGCATGGCATGGCAAAGAGCAAGAAACAACACTACAAATTAAGTGGAGCTCAATATGCAACTCCGTTGCATATTAACGAAACACCACGTGACTTATTTAGTTTGATCTTGTTTATGTACCCAACAATATTAAATGTTGTTAAACATGGCAAGAGGGTGAAGCAAAGTAAAACTACCTATCTAGTCAAGCTTAAATGAGGCCGGAAGCAACGAACAACAATTCCGGTAAATCCCCATATGCATATATTAGGTTTGGTACTATTCTTCCCTAAACACAATTTTAGAGTTGCTAAACATGCTAAGTGATGCCACCATGTTAAACTAGGCAAAATTCTACCCCATATACATATAAATATTGTTAGGTTTGGAGCTACGGTTATTTAGTTATGAAATAAATCATTTTAGCAAGTTAATTAAGCAAGTTTAAACAAACAACATCTTAAGGATTTTAAACATAGATGAAAGTTGGATATTATTAAATAGACAAAATTCTAAGCAACTTTCATATTAAGTTTGTTTTAATCCGATGCACGGTTATTAAGTTATTATATGCATGAAGTTTAGGGACCTTTGTGTGAAAACTGCAGTCTCCGGATAAAAAGCTAAAATCGCAATAGGGAAATAAAAACACACTGGGCCAAATCGACTCGCGGGCCTAACAGGAACAGGCGCTGGGAGGGGGGTTTCTCACAATGGGCTATGGCCCAGGTCGGTGGAAGAGGAAGGCTGGGCTGGAGGCCGGTGCGCTGGGCCGGTCTGCCTACGGGAGCCCACGACGGGAGGTCTCGTCCTGGAACTCCTGACGAGGACGAGGCAGAAAGGAACCGACGAGCATCGACGGCGGACGGCAGCTGGATCCGGCAACATCAAGCGCAGAGGACGCCGGAGGTGGACGGGAACAACCGGAGGAAGCGGATCCAGGCGATGGCTCGTCGGATCCGGCGTAGGAATGGCTGGGACGGGTGCCGGCGACGATGAGCGGGTCCTGCAGAGAGAGAGAGAGAGAGGGAGAGCGAGAGAGAGAGAGAGAGAGCGAGAGAACTCAGAGGGGCAAAGGAAAAGGAGAGAGACAGGGCAGCGTGACCTGGCGCTCCCCGGGGGCGAGGCGCTTGCCGGCGCGGCTGGCTGAAGCAGCGATAGGGCAGACCCAACGAGGACCAAGGCGGCGACGGAGGCCTTGGGAGGGCGGCAGCGAGGAGATGGCAGGCGTGCGGGGCTCTCGGGCCCAGATCCAGCTCGGGGCGGGCTGCGGATGGGCCAGGAGGGCCGCGGCGAAGTGGGCACTGGGGGCGACGTGGTGCATGCGGAGTGGAGGAGGGCGGCGCTGGTTGCTGAGGGGGTGCGAGCGGGTTGGAGGGGAGCGTCCGGCCGGCGGTGACTGGTCCATTGGACGGGGCCAAGTGGCGAGATGGGAGTGGTGCTGCACAGAATCTGAGGAGGGGGAGGCTAGAGGTAGGGGAAAGGGGTCTAGGTTGCCCAAAATGGACTATGGGTGTCCATATATAGCAAATTTGCTAGGGTTTGGGGGTTAGGAGGGGTTTCCGAACCCTCCGATCAAGATCAGACGGCACCGGTCGAGAGTGGGGGGTTGGTTGGACCTAGGTGGGGTTAGAGGGCTGTGCAGTTGGGTTTGACTGAGAGGAAAAAGGATGAATGCATCCCGGCGACTATTTCCGGAGACCGAAAACGTCCGACGTTAGACCGACTATATTGCCCTATAAGTATCCGTTGGGGCATCAAACGATCTCCGAATGTGATGAAATTTGGCAGGTGGCCTATCTACACTATAATAAGACCGCTCGCCAACTCTCAACCTATTCCGATAACATTTTCCGGCCACTTATAAAATACTATTTCGGACATGCCGCGGGCGCGTGCAAGTGTGTCTGGGCTCAGAACGGACAACGGACATAACTGGGGGAACCCAGACGGATGCAGGTTTTGAAAACATGATGATGCAACGCACATGATGAAATGCAACACGCAAGCAAATGACATGGCAACATCGGCGAATAACTGGAAGACACCTGGCGCAACGGTCTCGGGGCGTCACACGTGTACTCGCCAGTTTGGACGCGTGTCGAAGCCATGCGAGGCGGCGACAGGTGGGACGAGCTTACTTACCGTCCCCGATAAAGCAAGGAGGGCACGTTGGCAGCGCATCAAATGCGTTTGTCCTACGGTGCCAAGAGATAGACTCGAATACTGTATACCTTTCCATCTCCTGTGTGCCACTGTGGTAGCCCCTTTGAGTATAAAAGGAGGCTCGCGGCGTACTAAGAGAGGACTCGGATTTTTTGGACCCTGGACACCTTGTAGCTGGTCCAAGAACACCAGATAAACAGAAACCAGCAGCAGTAGGGTATTACGCATCACTTGCGGTCCGAACCTGGATAACCCCCCCCCCCACGTTAATCTCTCACCCCCGCTCTTTCCATAGCCCTGTGCCCGCCAACCGTAGCAAAAAGGGATTCCTCGTGATCCCGTAGGTGTCATTTCCCCCGACATCTTTGGCACTCCAGGTAGGGGGCGCAAGCCGTGGGAATCTGGTTTTGGAGCCGACGCGACGACTCTTTCATGGGGATGGTCCGAAGGGAGAAGGCGATGTCGATCGACCACCCTCTAGTGTCGTCCGCAGCTTCGACAGCCATCAGCATGGCCCCGAAAAGCTAAGTCATCTAAAATTTTGGCTAATTTCATTTATATGAGTCTTTCTTCCTCAAAAGATCTCTTTCCTTGTATGGCTAACCTGCATGCAATGGGACATTTCCACTATTGGCAATGCCCTTGTCTCTGTCTCTAGTCCGCTCGACAGTTTATGCGATCGCGCTGGGAACAGCAAGGTGGCCTACCCGCTACTAGCCGCGCTTTTGTCCTATTTCGAGTCCACTCGATAGTTCAAGAGACCGTGCTGGCAGCGGCAAGGTGGCTTGCTCGGCAGCAAGCACCCTCCCGGCTTGAACTTGGGTGGCCATTGCACCTGCCATGGAGAATGGGCGCGAAGATGGTGGACCATGAACCAACGGAAGGAAAACTCCAGTGCACCCCTACCTGGTGCGCCAAATGTTGGATCTCGGGTTCTGGGAAAACCCTTAAGGTTCAAACACTAGGGTGCGCATGAAGATCTCCCCCTACCAACTCACGCCCTCAACCTCGCCACGATCTCTAAGGCTAGCTCGGCGAACTCGCAACACAAGAGACACAAGATTTATACTGGTTCAGGCCACCATTGTGGTGCAATAACCTACTCTAGTGTGGTGTGGTGGATTGCCTCTCGGGCTGATGATGAACAGTACAAGCGGAAGAACAGCCTCCTGAGGTGAGGTGTTCTTGTGATTGTTGTGTGTGAGGGTAAGGATGGAATGGCCCCAATCCAAGATAAGGTCGATGCCCTAGCTATGGTGGTGGCTAGTCCTATTTATAGAGGTCGTGGTCCTCTCCCCAAATATTGAGCGGGAAGGGAGCCAACAACAGACAATTTGAAAGGGGACAGCTAGTGCAGCTTATCCTGACAAAAGTAGTCTTCGCCTGCCAAAGGCTTTGGTGGCAACGTCGCCTTGGGCTCCATGGTGATCTCCGTCTTGCCGTCCTGCTGGTCTTGGTCTCGTTGCACCGATATGGAAACCTTTGCTTGATGCCTCGGTACTCTTCGTCTGTGCTTGCCTCCTTAGAACCAAAGAGGAAACAAGGACACTGTGCGAGCTGGCACCCGCCTGGTCTCGATCGTCATGGCTCACGTCACTAGAACCTCACGAGATTTGCCTAGACTTGATCTCTCCACCCCTCGTGAGCCAGCCTGGTGAGGCCGCTCTTGAGGAGGGTTTATGTCATCCACCTCGCGAGGCTTGGCCCTCGCGACGGTCTTGAATGCTTGTTGGTGAAGATTGGCTGTACGGGCCCACATGCAGAGCCACGCCATGGGCCGCAAGCAGGCAAGTCTGGGGACCCCCATTCCCAGAACGCCGACAGTAGCCCCCGGACCCAAGGCATGCTCGGGCTTGGTTTCAAGGCGAAGCCGAAGGGCAAGTGCGGATCTCCACGGGCCCCATTAGCCTGCGGCCTTGGTCGACGCGTGGCAATTGATTGGACGTGGGCGTCTTCACTTCCCCATGTTGCCTCGGCAACTGCCTGACTTGACAAGTCCCTGCTGTATGAAAGGAAAAACCATCATTAACTGTGATCGTGGGGGGCGCTGGTTGGCCTTCTTCTGCTATAAATGCGGTGGGGGCGGAGCCCCCATCGCCCATCTCTTCCGATTCCGCTCGCTTCTCCCCCTTTGCTCCATCGCCAGTTGCGACACCAATGGCGCCGTCAAAGAAGACCTCTGCCGAGAAGAAGGGGAAGGCCCCTCATGAGGGGCCCGGCTCTTTCGTGCCCAATCGCGGATGTGGCCGCCTCCTCAAGCACACCGTGACCCCCGTCGCGGCCCCGCACAGCCGTGGTGGTGCCGCTTTGCGTGGAATGGGTCGCTTCGATCATGGCTGTCGGATTTCGGGTTGCGGCAGACCCTTGAGGTTCGAACACTGGGGTGCGCACGGAGATTTCGCCTCCTACCTACCTGCGCCCCTCCGCCTTACTAGGATCTGAACTACAGAAAGAACAACACAAGAGACACAGGGTTTATACTGGTTCGGGCCACCGTTGTGGTGTAATACCCTACTCCAGTGTGTGGTGTGGTGGATTGCCTCTTGGGCTGATGATGATGAACAATACAAGGAAGAACAGCCTCGCGAGGATCTGTTCTTGGCTGGGGCGATCATCTGCTGGGAGGAGTTCAGTCACCTTTCTCTCTCTCTCTGATCCTTTCTTTATTCCTTCAATCCCCCCTATTTCCTTCCAACCTCTGAACCTCTCTTTGCTCTGTGGGTGGCTGGTCCTATTTATAGAGGCCCTGGTCCTCTTCCCAAATATCGAGCAGGAAGGGAGCCAAAAATGGCGGGCTAATTTGAAGGGGGATAGCTAGTATCAGCTATCCTGACAAAAGTAGTCTTCGCCTGCGCAAAGCTCTGGTGATGACACCGTCTTGGGCTCCACGGTGACCTCCATCTTGTAGTCCTCATGGTCTTGGTCTCGTTGCACCGAAATGGCAACCTTTGCCTGATGCCTCGGTACTCTGCGGCTGCGCTTTCCCCCTTTGCAGCAAAGAAGAAAGGAGGACACTGTGCAGGCTCGCACCCGCCTGGCATCCTCGTCGTCATGGCTTGCGTCACGGTCACCTCGTGAGGTGAAGGAAATATGCCCTAGAGGTAATAATGAAGTTATTATTTATTTCCTTATAATCATGATAAATGTTTATTATTCATGCTAGAATTGTATTAACCAGAAACATAATACATGTGGGAATACATAGACAAACAAACTGTCACTAGTATGCCTCTATTTGACAGGCTCGTTAATCAAAGATGGTTATGTTTCCTAACCATGAACAATGAGTTGTTATTTGATTAATGGGATCACATCATTGAGAGAATGATCTGATTGACATGACCCATTCCATTAGCTTAGCACCCGATCGCTTAGTATGTTGCTATTGCTTTCTTCATGACTTAGACATGTTCCTATAACTATGAGATTATGCAACTCCCGTTTACCGGAGGAACACTTTGGGTACTACCAAATGTCACAACGTAACTGGGTGATTATAAAGGAGTACTACAGGTGTCTCCAAAGGTACATGTTGGGTTGGCGTATTTCGAGATTAGGTTTTGTCACTCCGATCGTCGGAGAGGTATCTCTGGGCCCTCTCGGTAATGCACATCATTTAAGCCTTGCAAGCACTGCAACTAAATGAGTTAGTTGTGCGATGATGTATTACAGAACAAGTAAAGAGACTTGCCGGCAACGAGATTGAACTAGGTATTGGAATACCGACGATCGAATCTCGGGCAAGTAACATACCGATGACAAAGGGAACGACGTATGTTGTTATGCGGTCTGACTGATAAAGATCTTCGTAGAATATGTAGGAGCCAATATGGGCATCCAGGTCCCGCTATTGGTTATTGACCGGAGACGTGTCTCGGTCATGTCTACATTGTTCTCGAACCCGTAGGGTCCGCACGCTTAAGGTTACGATGATAGTTATATTATGAGTTTATGCATTTTGATGTACCGAAGGTTGTTCGGAGTCCCGGATGTGATCACGGACATGACGAGGAGTCTCGAAATGGTCGAGACATAAAGATTGATATATTGGAAGCCTATGTTTGGATCTCGGAAGTGTTCCGGGTGAAATCGGGATTTTACCGGAGTACCGGGAGGTTACCGGAACCCCCCGGGAGCTAAATGGGCCATGATGGGCCTTAGTGGAAAAGAGAAGAGGCAGCCCTACATGGGCCGCGCGCCCCTCCCCTCCCTTGGTCCGATTTGGACAAGGATAGGGGGCCGGCCCCTCTCTCTCTTTTCCCCCCTGCACAAATCCTAATCCAACTAGGATTACGGGGGGGAATCCTACTCCCAGAGGGAGTAGGACTCTCCTGGCGCGCCCTATGTGGCCGGCCAGCCTCCCCCCTTTGGTCCTTTATATACTGAGGCAGAGGCACCCTAGAACACACAAGTTGATCCACGTGATCTATTCCTTAGCCGTGTGCGGCGCCCCCAGCCACCATAGTCCTCGATTATATTGTAGCGGTGCTTAGGCGAAGCCCTGCAGCAGTAGCACGTCAAGATCGTCACCACGCCGTCGTGCTGACGGAACTCTTCCCCGACACTTTGCTGGATCGGAGTCCGGGGATCGTCATCGAGCTGAACGTGTGCTAGAACTCGGAGGTGCCGTAGTTTCGGTGCTTGATCGGTCGGATCGTGAAGACGTACAACTACATCAACCAAACACTTCCGTTGTCGATCTACTAGGTATGTAGATCATACTCCCCCTCTCATTGCTATGCATCACCATGATCTTGCGTGTGCGTAGGAAATTTTTTGAAATTACTACGAAACCCAACAGTGGTATCAGAGCCTAGGTTTTATATGTTGATGTTATATGCACGAGTAGAACACAAGTGAGTTGTGGGAGATATAAGTCATACTGCCTACCAGCAAGTCATACTTTGGTTCGGCGGTATTGTTGGATGAAGCGGCCCAGACCGACATTACGCGTACGCTTACGCGAGACCGGTTCTCCCGACGTGCTTTGCACAGAGGTGGCTTGTGGGTGACAGTTTCTCCAACTTTAGTTGAACCAAGTATGGCTACGCCCGGTCCTTGCGAAGGTTAAAACGGAGTCAAATTGACAAACTATCGTTGTGGTTTTGATGCGTAGGTGAGATTGGTTCTGACTTAAGCCCGTAGCAGCCACGTAAAACTTGCAACAACAAAGTAGAGGACGTCTAACTTGTTTTTGCAAGGCATGTTGTGATGTGATATGGTCAAGACATGATGCTGAATTTTATTGTATGAGATGATCATGTTTTGTAACCGAGTTATCGGCAACCGGCAGGAGCCATATGTTTGTCGCTTTATTGTATGCAATGCAATCGCGATGTAATGCTTTACTTTATCACTAAACGGTAGCGATAGTCGTGGAAGCACAAGCTTGGCGAGACGACAATGATGCTACGATGGAGATCAAGGTGTCGCGCCAGTGACGATGGTGATCACAACGGTGGTTCGGAGATGGAGATCACAAGCACAAGATGATGATGGCCATATCATATCACTTATATTGATTGCATGTGATGTTTATCTTTTATGCATCTTATCTTGCTTTGATTGACGGTAGCATTATAAGATGATCTCTCACTAAATTATCAAGAAGTGTTCTCCCTGAGTATGCACCGTTGTGAAAGTTCTTCGTGCTGAGACACCACGTGATGATCAGGTGTGATAGGTTCTACGTTCAAATACAATGGGTGCAAAACAGTTGCACACGTGGAATACTCAGGTTATACTTGACGAGCCAAGCATATACAGATATGGCCTCGGAACACAGAGACCGAAAGGTCGAGCGTGAATCATATAGTAGATATGATCAACATAGTGATGTTCACCATTGAAAACTAATCCATTTCACGTGATGATCGGTTATGGTTTAGTTCATTTGGATCACGTGATCACTTAGAGGATTAGAGGGATGTCTATCTAAGTGGGAGTTCTTTAAGTAAATTAATTGAACTTAAATTTATCATGAACTTAGTCCTGGTAGTATTTTGCAAATTATGTTGTAGATCAATAGCTCGCGTTGTTGCTTCCCTGTGTTTATTTTAATATGTTCCTAGAGAAAATTGTGTTGAAAGATGTTAGTAGCAATGATGCGGATTGGATCCATGATCTGAGGTTTATCCTCATTGCTGCACAGAAGAATTATGTCCTTGATGCACCGCTAGGTGACGGACCTATTGCAGGAGCAGATGCAGACGTTATGAACATTTGGCTAGCTCAATATGATGACTACTTGATAGTTTAGTGCACCATGCTTAATGGCTTAGAATCGGGACTTCAAAGACGTTTTGAACGTCATGGAGCATATGAGATGTTCCAGGAGTTGAAGTTAATATTTCAAGCAAATACCCGAGTTGAGAGATATGAAGTCTCCAACAAATTCTATAGCTAAAAGATGGAGGAGAATCGCTCAACTAGTGAGCATGTGCCCAGATTGTCTGAGTACAACAATCTCTTGAATCAAGTGGGAGCTAATCTTCCAGATAAGATAGTGATTGACAGAATTCTCTGGTCACCATCACCAAGTTAGTAGAACTTTGTGATGAACTATGATATGCAAGGGATAACGGAAACGATTCCCAAGCTCTTCGTAATGCGGAAATTGACGAAGGTAGAAATCGAAAAAAAACATCAAGTGTTGATGGTAGACAAGACCACTAGTTTCAAGAAAAGGGCAGAGGGAAGAAGGGGAACTTCAAGAAGAACAGCAAGCAAGTTGCTGCTCAAGTGAAGAAGCCCAAGTATGGTCCTAAGCTTGAGACTAAGTGTTTCTACTGCAAAGGGACTGGTCACTGGAAGCGGAACTACCCCAAGTGATTGGCAGATAAGAAGGATGGCAAAGTGAACATAAGTATATTTGATATACATGTTATTGATGTGTACTTTACTAGTGTTTATAGCAACCCCTCAGTATTTGATACTAGTTCAGTAGCTAAGATTAGTAACTCGAAACGGGAGTTGCAGAATAAACAGAGACTAGTTAAGGGTAAAGTGACAATGTGTGTTGGAAGTGGTTCCAAGATTGATATGATCATCATCGCACACTCCCTATACTTTCGGGATTAGTGTTGAACCTGAATAAGTGTTATTTGGTGTTTGCGTTAAGCATGAATATGATTTGATCATGTTTATTGTAATACGGTTATTCATTTAAGTAAGAGAATAAATTGTTGTTCTGTTTACATGAATAAAACCTTATATTGTTACACACCCAATGAAAATAGTTCGTTGGATCTCGATTGTAGTGATACACATAATCATAATATTGAAACCAAAAGATGCAAAGTTGATAATGATAGTGCAACTTATTTGTAGCACTGACGTTCAGATCATATTGGTGTAAAGCGCATGAAGAAACTCCATGCTGATGGGATTTTGGAATCACTTGATTATGAATCACTTGATGCTTGCGAACCATGCCTCATGGGCAAGATGACTAAGACTCCGTTCTCCGGAGCGAGCAATTGACTTATTGGAAATAATACATACTGATGTGTGCGATCCGATGAGTGTTGAAGCTCGCGGCGGGTATCGTTATTTTCTGACCTTCACATATGATTTTAGCAGATATGGGTATATCTGCTTGATGAAACATAAGTCTGAAACATTTGAAAAGTTCAAAGAATTTTAGAGTGAAGTGGAAAATCATCATGACAAGAAAATAAAAGTTTCTACGATATGATCGCAGAGGTAAAATATTTGAGTTACGATTTTGGTCTTCAATTAAAACAATGTGAAATAGTTTCACTACTAACGCCACCTGGAACACCATAGTGTAATGGTGTGTCTGAACATTATAACCGTACTTTATTAGATATAGTGCGATCTATGATGTCTCTTTTTGATCTACCACTATCGTTTTGGGGTTATGCATTAAAGACAGCTGCATTCACGTTTAAAAAGGCACCATCTAAGTCCGTTGAGACGACACAATCTGAACTGTGGTTTGGCAAGAAACCAAAGTTGTTGTTTCTTAAAGTTTGGGATTGTGATGCTTATATGAAAAAGTTTCATCCTGATAAGCTCAAACCCAAATCGGAGAAGTAAATCTTCATAGGATATCCAAAGGAAACTATTGGATACACCTTCTATCACAGATCCGAACGCAAGACTTTTGTTGCTAAATTCGGAAACTTTCTAGAGAAGGAGTTTCTCTCGAAAGAAGTGAGTGGGAGGAAAGTAGAACTAGACGAGGTAACTGTACCTGCTCCCTTATTGGAAAGTAGTGCATCACAGAAAACTGTTTCTGTGACACCTACACCAATTAGTGAGGAAGCTAATGATGATGATCATGTAACTTCAGATCAAGTTACTACCGAATCTCGCAGGTAAACCAGAGTGAGATCCGCAACAGAGTGGTACGGTAATCCTGTTCTGGAAGTCATGTTACTAGACCATGACGAACTTGCGAACTATGAGGAAGTGATGATGAGCCCAGATTCCACAAAATGGCTTGAGGCCATGAAATCTGAGATGGGATCCATGTATGAGAACAAAGTATAGACTTTGGTTGACTTGCCCGATGATCGGCAAGCCATAGAAAATAAATGGATCTTCAAGAGGAAGACGGACGCTGATAGTGGTGTTACTATCTACAAAGCTAGAATTGTCGCAAAAGGTTTTCGACAAAGTTCAAGGTGTTGACTACGATGAGAGTTTCTCACTCGTATCTATGCTTAAGTCTGTCCGAATCATGTTAGCAATTGCCGCATTTTATGAAATCTGGCAAATGGATAAAAAAACGGCATTCCTTAATGGATTTATTAAAGAAGAGTTGTATATGATACAACCAGAAGGTTTTGTCAATCCTAAAGGTGCTAACAAAATATGCAAGCTCCAGCGATCCATCTATGGACTGGTGCAAGCATCTCGGAGTTGGAATATACGCTTTGATAAGTTGATCAAAGCATATAGTTTTATACAGACTTGCGGTGAAGCCTGTATTTACAAGAAAGTGAGTGGGAGCACTACATCATTTCTGATAAGTATATGTGTATGACATATTGTAGATCGGAAATAATGTAGAATTATTCTGCAAAGCATAAAGGAGTGTTTGAAAGGAGTTTTTCAAAGAAAGACCTCGGTAAAGCTGTTTACATATTGAGTATCAAGATCTATAGAGATAGATCAAGACGCTTGATAAGTTTTTCAATGAGTACATTCCTTGACAAGATTTTGAAGTAGTTCAAAATGGAACTGTCAAAGAAAAAGTTTCTTGCCTGTGTTACAAGGTGTGAAGTTGAGTAAGACTCAAAGCCCGACCACGGCAGAGGATAGAAAGAGAATGAAAGTCAGTCCCTATGCCTCAGCCATAGGTTCTATAAAGTATGCCATGCTGTGTACCAGATCTATTGTATACCCTACACTGTGTTAAGCAAGGGAGTACAATAGTGATCTAAGAGTAGATCACTGGACAGCGGTCAAAAATTATCCTTAGTGGAATAAGGAAATATTTCTCAATTATGGAGGTGACAAAAAGGTTCGTCATAAAAAGTTACCTTGATGCAAGTTTTGACACAGATCTGGATGACTCTAAGTCTCGATCTAGATACATATTGAAAGTGGGAGCAATAAGCTAGAGTAGCTCCATGCAGAGCATTGTTGACATAGAAATTCGCAAAATACTTACGGATCTGAATGTGACAGACCCGTTGACTAAAATTATCTCACAAGCAAAACATGATCACACCTTAGTACTCTTTGGATGTTAATCACATAGCGATGTGAACTAGATTATTGCCTCTAGTAAACCCTTTGGGTGCTTATCACATATCGATGTGAACTATGGGTGTTAATCACATGGTGATGTGAACTATTAAATCACATGGCGATGTGAACTAGATTATTGACTCTAGTGCAAGTGGGAGACTGAAGGAAATATGCCCTAGAGGCAATAATAAAGTTATTATTTATTTCCTTATAATCATGATAAATTTTTATTATTCATGCTAGAATTGTATTAACCGGAAACATAACACATGTGTGAATACATAGACAAACAAAGTGTCACTAGTATGCCTCTACTTGACTGGCTCGTTAATCAAAGATGGTTATGTTTCCTAACCATGAACAATAAGTTGTTATTTGATTAACGGGATCACATCATTGAGAGAATGATCTGATGACATGACCCATTCCATTAGCTTAGCACCGATCGTTTAGTATGTTGCTATTGCTTTCTTCATGACTTATACATGTTCCTATAACTATGAGATTATGCAACTCCCGTTTACCGGAGGAACACTTTGGGTACTACCAAACGTCAGAACGTAACTGGGTGATTATAAAGGAGTACTACAGGTGTCTCCAAAGGTACATGTTGGGTTGGCGTATTTCGAGATTAGGTTTTGTCACTCCGATTGTCAAAGAGGTATCTCTGGGCCCTCTCGGTAATGCACATACCTTAAGCCTTGCAAGCATTGCAACTAAATGAGTTAGTTGCGGGATGATGTATTACAGAACGAGTAAAGAGACTTGCCAGCAACGAGATTGAAATAGGTATTGGAATACCGACGATCGAATCTCGGGCAAGTAACATACCGATGACAAAGGGAACGACATATGTTGTTATGCGGTCTGACCGATAAAGATCTTCGTAGAATATGTAGGAGCCAATATGGGCATCCAGGTCCCGCTATTGGTTATTGACCGGAGACGTGTCTCGGTCATGTCTACATTGTTCTCGAACCCGTAGGGTCCGCACGCTTAAGGTTACGATGATAGTTATATTATGAGTTTATGCATTTTGATGTACCGAAGGTTGTTCGGAGTCCCGGATGTGATCATGGACATGACGAGGAGTCTCGAAATGGTCGAGACATAAAGATGGATATATTGGAAGCCTATGTTTGGATATCGGAAGTGTTCCGGGTGAAATCGGGATTTTACCGGAGTACCGGGAGGTTACCGGAACCCCCCGGGAGCTAAATGGGCCATGATGGGCCTTAGTGGAAAAGAGAAGAGGCAGCCCTACATGGGTCGCGCACCCCTCCCCTCCCTTGGTCCGATTTGGACAAGGAGAGGGGGCCGTCCCCTCTCTCTCTTTTCCCCCCCTCCACAAATCCTATTCCAACTAGGATTGGGGGGGGGGGGAATCCTACTCCCAGAGGGAGTAGGACTCTCCTGGCGCGCCCTATGTGGCCGGCCAGCCTCCCCCCTCTGGTCCTTTATATACTGAGGCAGAGGCACCCTAGAACACACAAGTTGATCCACGTGATCTATTCCTTAGCCGTGTGCGGCGCCCCCAGCCACCATAGTCCTCGATTATATTGTAGCGGTGCTTAGGCGATGCCCTGCAGCAGTAGCACGTCAAGATCGTCACCACGCTGTCGTGCTGACGGAACTCTTCCCCGACACTTTGCTGGATCAGAGTCCGGGGATCGTCATCGAGCTGAACGTGTGCTAGAACTCAGAGGTGCCGTAGTTTCGGTGCTTGATCGGTCGGATCGTGAAGACGTACGACTACATCAACCAAACGCTTCCGTTGTCGATCTACTAGGTATGTAGATCATACTCCCCCTCTCGTTGCTATGCATCACCATGATCTTGCGTGTGCGTAGGAATTTTTTTGAAATTACTACGAAACCCAACATGAGGTACCCCTCCTTGATCTCTCCGCCTCCTCGTGAGCCAGCCTGACGAGGCCGTGCCTGAGGAAGCTCTGCATCGTCCGCCCCGCGAGGCTTGGCCCCTCGCGAGGTTCTTGGGTTTGTGTTGGTGAAGATGGGCCGCGCTGGGCCCCCCTTTGAGCCACGCCACAGGCCGCAGGCAGGCAAGTCTGGGGACCCCCGTTCCCAGAACGCCGACAGTAGCCCGCGGGGCCAAGGCACGCCCGGACTTGGCCACGCAGGGAGGCGGAAGGGCAAGAGCAAAGCGCCACGGGCCCTAACAGCCTGCGGCCTTGGGCGCCGTGTGGCGGTTGATTGGACGTGGGCGGCACTGTTCCCCCACGCCCTCCTTATTTTGCGCCATGCTAGGCGGACCCGTAGTCGTACACAGTCGTTCCCCTGTTTGGTTGCTCGAGCGCCCTCTGTCCTTCCTCCGCTCGAACTCTGGTTTCTGTTTTCAACTCAATCTTGAACCTTCCCCCCTCCTTTCCATCGCCATGGCTCCGATGAAGAAGGGAAGAGGGAAGAAACCCGTGTCTCCGCCTTGCCCACCGCCGTTGGCGGCCCCCGCCGAGGGCTTGGGCTAGGTCAGCTTGGCTTTGGCCACCATCTTCAATGAATGCGGGAGGACGACGGCCTGGCCCGCGTCCCACTTCTCCATCGACAGGATAGCCACCGAGGTCCCGTATTTTGCCGACGCCCTATGGGCGGGTCTGGTTCCTCCCTTTTCTGATTTTTTCAATGCCATGCTTTCCCATTATCAGATCCACATGATGCATCTGGGTCCTGAATCCATCACTCTCTTTCGGTCTTCGCCTTTTTTTGCGAGGCTATGATGGGCATCCTTCCTTCGGTTGCCTTGCTGCGCCACTTCTTCTCGCTGCGCCTTGTTGACCCTACTCAATGATGGGCGTGTGTGAGCTTCGTTGCCGCGCCTGAGATGGCGACCTCTGGGATTGACTTCAAGCTCCCTCCGCCCGCGGCTGGGTTCCGCGAGAGGTGGCTGTATGTGGATGCTGGTGTGCCCAGCCCCCTGCTGTCGGAGCCAACTTCGCCTGCTGTCCCCAATTCGGGCTGGGGCCAGGAGACGCTTGAGAGCCCCCGGCTCGTCTTCGTCTGGCACCGCCTCGCGTTCTTGAGGTCGCTTGGCGCGACAGCGCCCAAGGTGGTGAAGGAGTTCCTGCTACGCCGCGTTGCTCCTCTCCAGCGCCACTCCCGCCGGATGTGGGCCTTCAGCGGGCGCGACGATCGTATGAGGCTCAAGGAAGAGGACCTGACGCCTAAAGTGCTGAGGACGGCGCTCTTGACCCTGACGGGGGACCCCAACCCTGGCAGTATCCAACAGGGAGGGGCCTTGCCGTACCTCTGCCAGAGCGGGGGCGATTTTATGAGGCAGATGCCTACCTTCGATTAGTGGGGGCCGCGCCTGCCGGATTTCAGGGGCCTCGTGAGAACCCAGTGGTGGTGACTGCCCTTCCAGTCGGCGAAGGCGACTCTTCCTCAAGTGGCGGAGCATGGAGGCACGAGGTGCCAGAGGCCGAGGGGGCTCCCGGTGGGGTGACAGCACCGGGCGAGGCTCATGAGGAAGCAGTTATCGGGGCCCGTGCCGCCGAGGCTGAGGGTGACAAGCAGCTGCCCTCTGCGCCTACGACCGAGGCCACTGAGGCTCCGGCGGTTTCTCTTGGCGAGGCGATTGGCGGCGCACGTGAGGCAGGCGCCCCTGCCGTAGATCGCCTTGACGCTCCATCTTCGTCGCAGGTTGATCCCTACGCCCGACTCTTAGGCCGCTTCCGCGTGGACTTTGAGGCCCTCCG